>NC_079189.1:50173787-50473787 GCF_029499605.1 Hyla sarda
AATGTAATTCTTTGACAGCGGCGATCTAAAGGGTTAATAGCCGCTGGCGGCGATCGCCGCATGTCGGCTATTAACGCCGGCCCCCAGCTACAGGAATCATCTGGGGGCCGGCCGGTATGACGCGGGTTCGAGTCGGGAGCCCGCGTCATACCCCGGTAACGGCCATTGGACGAGTATAGACGTCCATGGTCGTTATCGGGTTAAGTGTTACTTTGCACATGTTGCGAAACACGTCAAAAGTTTGCATTGGTCTGGGTCTCAGTCCTGAGACCCCCTTTGATCATTAGATATAGCTGGGTGAAGCACGCAGCTGTGTGCTTCACTCCTTGGTTCTGCGCTCAGTCTGACTGGTTACAGGAGAAATGCTGCAGGTTTTCTATGCAGAAAATCTGAGGCATTTTCAGTTAACAGCAAAAGTGGGTGACATTTTGAAAATTTTAATTTACACACTGTGTAAAAAAAATAAAAATAAAATAAAACTTCATAGAATAAAAAAAAAAAAAAAATATATATATATATATATATATATATATATATATATATATGAAATCAATAACTGGAAACTCATAGTATCATCTTCTTTATTCCTTAGCCAGCTTCCCTGAAGAAAACTCTGCAGTGTTTAGAAGGCATTCACCTGAGCCAGTCTGGTGCAGTGTTATTGCTGTATATCGACAAGCTTCTGTGTACTCCGTTCCGTGTGCTGGCTCGCATGGTGGATACGCTGGCGTGTCGTCGGGTGGAAATGCTGCTGGCTGCTACTCTACAGGTAAAGGAAGGTATCGCCTGTTCATTGTTACATGCACATTTTCACATGTCCATTAACCTTGTTGGACCGCCAGGGTGTTAATAGTCTATTGGCAAGACATTACATAACTCTCCTACATTCTAACTTTACAGATATTAAGTTTTGTAGGGTATTTCAGCATCTTTGGCTATTTCTGATATTCCATACTATGGGGAGGTTCTGGATCTCAATGTGGAGATCCAAATTTTTATTAATGTTTCCTGTCAATATTTTGGGAAAAAAAGTATGCAAATGACTTCTCTTCTACAACACGTTGTTTGACATTTCGTGGTATTGACAAAGGTTTGGTTACTGCAGCTCTACCATAGTTATCATCCTTGTGCAATGCATACCAGAGAGCTATCGGTCATACTGATCATAGCCTAGCTGTGCAGTAAAAAAATAAAAAATGAATTCCAGAAGCGCCTAAACAAAATGCTCCAAAATACAGTCTTTGCATACAGTAAACCTCAGCACACCCATTAACTAAGCATCTCTGGTCACAGATATCCTGGGAATAGTTGGTAATGCGTGGTGTGTCAAAACGAGTTCTACTTATTTAGAAATTATATAGAAGTTGTGTTAGTATAGAATGAACTCTATTGCAGCATGTTTGTGTTAAAATAATTGCATCTGGAGTCCGGATACCTAGCCTTGTTAACCAACCAGAGGTGGGGTAGGATAGATATATTTAGTATATTTTGTATTTTATAGTATATATAGTATGTTTTGTATTTTGTAATATATATAGTCTGTTTTGTTTTTCTTACAGAATAGCATGTGTCAGTTACCTATAGAAGAGTTGGATAGGATGCAGGAGTATTTACAGAACAGTGGATTAGCACAAAGGTAATTGTGAAGAAATTTATGTATACTGGGTGGTTCACAACACAGGGCCCCTTACCCTGCTAAAGACACTGCTGATTGGCGGCCTGTGGCATGAGCTGGGATTCTGTATGATTGTTACCAGGGCCAATCTCTTCCAGGGTAGATTGAGTGATTTCCTCAATGCTTTAACCAATGAGCCCTTTCTCACAGACTTAGACAATAACAGTGTGACAGGAGCTTGTATTAAACTGTGGGCACTTTTCTTGTTGCAGAGAAAAACGCTTCTTATGTAGGAGGTAGGGTGGGTGGCTGGCTGGAAAAATGCTTAAAGGAGATCACCTTTGAAAATCTCCGTATCCCCTTATAGCTGATCGCAGAGGGTCCAGCCGCTGGGGCCCCCCCACGATCACTTGGACAGGACCCCGGTACTCAGTTAGAGGAGACGAAAAGACCAGAGTACAGCTCTAGGGCATCATCGACATGAATGAATGGAACGCGTTCCATCTACAGTTAGATGCGCTTCTCACTGAGAGCACCGGGGTCCCGGTGATCGCAGGGGGCCCCAGCTGTCTGACCTCTCGTGATGAGCTACTTATCCCCTATATCCTGTGGAAAGGGGATAGGTTAGTGTTTGCTGGAGTACTCCTTTAAAATATATTTCATTATTAGTGCATCTTACCTACATTATAAATAGTGACAGGAGAGAGTCCCCTCTTGTGCAAGCAGTGGCCCAAAATCTTTATATGTGACCGGTAGTGAATAAGGCCTATAATACCAGTAGTGCATGTGCCCCACATTTATTTATGTTAATAGAGTGTTTCTAATCAAGCCTTGGCTCCACACTACATTTACAGGACTGGAAGCCTACCGTTAAGGGCCAGCACCATACATGTATGACGTAGTGTACAATCTCAGTGATCTAATGTTGTTCGCCTATCAATGATCTTAAAACTGGAAAACCTAATTAGGGGTCTTCCTATCATGAATGCTTGATAGATGCAGATCCCACCACTACGACTCTGGCTGCTCTCCTTATAGTTTCAGTGGCTGCCCAACACTCTCTATTTAATTATGAAAAGAGCCGTCCAAGCAAGTCTGAATATTATAGTTTCATTGCAACTGATTTCTATTTACCATAATTAGCATTAACTACAGAATTTACTCTCTCATCTTTTGCTTTTTTAGGCACCAAAGACTTTATTCTCTGCTGGACAGATTTCGGTCAACTGTGGCACCAGAAACAGTCAGCCCATTACCTGTAGTGACCTCTCACCCGCTGGACGGGGAAAATCCACCACGGCTGGAGACGTTGGAACCTGATGAGGTGGGCTTATCACTTGGGGACATCAGGTTTACAGACTACAAATGAGAAACTTCAAACATACCATGCACAGACTTAATTAAAATATCAAAGGCTTGGAATACAACCAGCATGTGTTGTTCTGATGCTGCCAACAAATGGACTCATTGTTAAAACATTGTTAAAGAATAAAATTAATATTTGTGTGTGTGTGTGTGTGATATATATATATGTGTGTGTGTGTGTGTGTGTGTGTATGTGTATATAATATATATTCTGGATTAAGTTTAGTTCAGAGGAACATAAAATGAGTAAAGAACCTTTAAGACAATAGTTCTAAATGTGCTGCTATAAATTTTCTGTGGAGGTTTCTACTTGGTTTTATATGTTTGGTTCCACATATTAATAAGCAGTTCTGTGTTGTTGCAAACAATTGGCAGATCGTAAGACTTTCTGCATTGCCGTATGTCAGATTATTGAAATTTTACTATTGGTTTTGAACATCTTTTTTTTACTTTTAGTAATTCTGATGAAATTATATATACCGTATATACTCGAGTATAAGCCGAGTTTTTCAGCACGATTTTTCGTGCTGAAAACACCCCCCTCGGCTTATACTCGAGTGAACTCCCCCACCCGCAGTGGTCTTCAACCTGCGGACCTCCAGAGGTTTCAAAACTACAACTCCCAGCAAGCCCGGGCAGCCATCGGCTGTCCGGGCTTGCTGGGAGTTGTAGTTTTGAAACCTCCGGAGGTCCGCAGGTTGAAGACCACTGCGGCCTTCAACATCATCCAGCCCCCTCTCACCCCCTTTAGTTCTGAGTACTCACCTCCGCTCGGCGCTGGTCCGGTCCTGCAGGACTGTCCGGTGAGGAGGTGGTCCGGTGGGATAGTGGTTCCGGGCTGCTATCTTCACCGGGGAGGCCTCTTCTAAGCGCTTCGGGCCCGGCCTCAGAATAGTCACGTTGCCGTGACAACCACGCAGAGGTGCGTCATTTGCGTCATTGTCAAGGCAACGCATCTATTCCGGGCCGGAAGCGCGGAGAAGAGGCGCCCCCGGTGAAGATAGCAGCCCGGAACCAGTATCCCACCGGACCACCTCCTCACCGGACAGCCCTGCAGGACCGGACCAGCGCCGAGCGGAGGTGAGTACTCAGAACTAAAGGGGGTGAGAGGGGGCTGGATGATGTTGAAGGCCGCAGTGGTCTTCAACCTGCGGACCTCCGGAGGTTTCAAAACTACAACTCCCAGCAAGCCCGGACAGCCGATGGCTGCCCGGGCTTGCTGGGAGTTGTAGTTTTGAAACCTCCGGAGGTCCGCAGGTTGAAGACCACTGAGGGCGAATGATGAGAAGAGGATGATGAAGGGGGGGTGTGGGGATGATGAAGGGGGGGTGTGGGGATGATGAAGGGGGGGTGTGGGGATGATGAAGGGGGGTGGGGATGATGAAGGGGGGGGGATGATGAAGGGGGGATGTGTGGGATAAGGGGATGATGAAGGGGGGATGTGCGGGATGATAAGGGGATGATGAAGGGGGGATGTGCGGGATGATAAGGGGATGATGAAGGGGGGATGTGTGGGATGATGACAAGGGGATGATGAAGGGGGGATGTGTGGGATGATGACAAGGGGATGATGAAGGGGGATGTGTGGGATGATAAGGGGATGATGAAGGGGGGATGTGTGGGATGATAAGGGGATGATGAAGGGGGGATGTGTGGGATGATAAGGGGATGATGAAGGGGGGATGTGTGGGATGATGACAAGGGGATGATGATGAGGATGTTAATGACGGGTCTGGATGATGACAGGGGGGGATGAGGTATTTCCCACCCTAGGCTTATACTCGAGTCAATAACTTTTCCTGGGATTTTGGGTTGAAATTAGGGGTCTCGGCTTATACTCGGGTCGGCTTATACTCGAGTATATACGGTATATCTTTTTTTTTATTTTATTTTTTTAACCTCTCATGACAGGCTTGGTATGTGTCCCTGGTACGATCGCAGTGTTATACACACTCTGATTCTGCACTGCTGGAAGGAGCAGAATTGGTGAATAGAATCCCTCCATCTGAGCGTCTCTCCCTCATGGCCAGCAAGGTATGACCTACATGTTTCATTATGTAAAGGGGTTATCCCAAGGCAAAAAGGTATCCCCTATCTTACATGTGAGGATCCAACTGCTCTGATCAACATCGATCGTGAGAATGGTGATCATGTATCACTTGAGTGAGTGGAGCGACAGTGTGTATGCTTGCTTACTGGTCCAAGCATACACGCTGCCACTCAGATCACTCAAGGAACCTCTGTTCTCGCAATCAATGGGGATCCTAGTGGTCGTGCCACCATCAATTAGTTGTGCCCTATCCAGCAGAGAAGGAATATCTTTTAAGCTAGGAATAACCCCTAAAAGGACTACTACGCTAACTTAAAGAAATGTACACCTTTTAAAACCCAGTTTAAAGGGACTTGGGGGGAAATTTATCAAAACTTGTACTGAGGAAAAGTGGTGCAGTTGCAATGGGGACACAGAACCCGTGGGTATATGCTGCTGAAACTAGGCAAAAAAAGTTGCCACCTCCCGGCTGGATATACCCACCCACAGGCTCTGAGCTAACCAGTTTAAGCTTAGGAGGAGACAGACACAGGTCTGGAGTTCTTAAGACCTGGTCTTTTCGCTTTTATTTTTTTCTAGCTAGGTACGTTTAGTTAGTTATTTTTTTTTCCTTTTGTTGTTGTTTCCAGGTTGGGCGACAGGTGCATGGCGCTGCCTGTTCTCCCACATGCGACAAAGGGGCACGGTTCATAGAGTATGGACCCTTAACCCCTTCTCGCCAACAGCCAGTGCCGGGTCCCCCTATTGCTCCTGCTTGTCTCGCAATGGCAGCTTGGCATGATGCAGCATGGCGTTAAACTTGTTGAAGACACTGAAAGGTAAGTATGCTCTCTTCTGTAGTAAGTATCTGGTGCAGGCTTACCAGGGGTCAGGGCTCGGCCTATCCTGTGAACACGCACACTACAGGTGTCATAGGATTTATCTCCTCCTCCCTTTCTCCCCTATAACGGCTCAGCGCGTGCTCCTGAGGTCTGCTCATCCTATAGTCTTATTGCCTGCCCCTTCATCCTCCTGCATTGATGTTGTCTCCTCCTCCTCGCTGCTCCTGGCTTCTGCAAGCTGCTCTTCTTCTCTTCAGGACACAGGAACCTGGGTGAGCTAGTTCCTTTTTTTCTTTTAGGCCTTCGTTCTCACGAGCACCCCAGGGTCTTGTCCTCTAACTCTTCCCCCAACTCCTTAGTTCCGGTTGTGTCTTCCCCATGCTTCTCCCTCTCTTAAGCTTTCTGTCATCATCCCCTCTCTCTTGTGGCTGTTCCCCGAAGGCCTGTTCCTGATCCCCAGCTTGCCATTCCAGGTCTGCCACACCTCGCTCCAAGGTATTGAGAGTCTGATCCGCCGGACAGTCTTGTGGCAGCTGTCAGAGACACCTTTAACTTGCAGGACCCTGGAAATTCGGACTCAGTACCAGAAGTTTCCTTCCACCAAGCTCTTCGATCTCCCAAGATCTTGGGTCCCCACACTGAATTCGAAGAACTGCTGGAAGCGGCATGGAAGCACCCAGAGAAATGCTTCCAAGGGGCCACAAAGCTTCAAGCTATGTTTCCCTTCTCACAAGACCTAGTCTCGAAATGGACTGCCACCATTCAGCCAATTCTTGACCTTGAGCTGCTCAACCGGCGCCTGCGGCATTTCCGCATGTAGTTCCTATGCTCAGTGGTTGCGTCCATGGACCTGGGCAAGTTCCTGTCCTCGGTGGTCATTCAGGGCACCTACCTGCACATCCCCATCTTCCAAGCTCATCAGTGGTTCCTCCGTTTTGCCGTCCCTGCAGGCAAGTTTCAGTTTGCGGCTCTGCCCTTTTGTCTGGCCATGGTCCCCAGAGTTTTTACCAAGATCATGGCTGCGGTGGGTGATCGCTATTCTCCACTCCCTTTCCAGGACGACCTGCTGGTCAAAGAACCCTCTCTGGAACAAAATCAGTAGAGTCTCTGCATCACCCTTCAGACTTTGACAAGTTTGGGCTGGTTGGTCAATTGAGAGAAATCCAATCTCTCCCCCTCTCAGTCCCTGATTTTCCTGGGGCTTCGCTTCAACACGGCAGAAGCCCGAATTCGGCTTCCGCCGTACGCGAGACATGCCCTGAGTGCAAGGATTCGTCACCTGCATCGCCTGAGGCCCGTCCCCATTCGATCCTGCACGAAAGTGCTGGGCAGGATGGTGGTGGCCATGGAAGTGGTTCCCTTCACCCAGTTTCACTGTCACACTCTCTAGTTGGCCATTCTGTCTCTATGGGGCAAGTCTCATTTGTCCCTCCATCTCTGGATCAGTCTACCCCTTGGGGAGCACCAGTCACTCCTTTGGTGGCCCCGGTCCCCACTTCTCCGATCATTTTCGCCGCAGGTCTTGACGACTGATGAGAGCCTCCCCAGCTGGGGAGGGATGCTCAGGGCCAGTGGTCCCCTCGGGAGGCCCAAGGCTACATCAACGTCTTGGAACTTCGAGCGATTTTCCGGTGTCTCCTATACTGGGAGTCTCTCCTCCCAGGGTTTTTTCTGTCCAGGTCCAGACGGACAACGCCACGGTGGTGGCGTACATCAATCACCAGGGAGACACCCATAGCACCTTGGGCAATGGCAGAAGCAGACAGAATTCTGCTCTGGGTGGAGCGCCATGTCCTCTCCATCTCGGTGGTTCACATTCCAGGAGTGGACAATTAGAAGACGGACTTTCTGAGCCGCACCACGTCTGACTCTGGGAAATGGTCTCTCCACCCAGAGTTTTTTGTGGAGATCTGTAACCGCTGGGGGATCCCGGACGTGGACCTGTTTGCGACCCGCCAGAATTGGCATGTTCCTTGCTTTGACGCCAGGTCCTGAGATCCCCTGGCTCTGGCCTTGGGCGCGCTGGTGATCCCTTGGACCACCTTCTACCTTCCCTATCTCCTCTCTCCTATTCCCCTCCTGCCCAAGGTCGTGCGAAAGATCAAGGCGGTGGACATCTCTGCGATCATAGTGGTGCCAGATTGGCCCAGATGTACGTGGTACGCCGACGTCGTCGGCCTCATCGCGGACGTTCCCATGCGCCTGTTGGAGTACCCCGATCTGCTCTCGTAGGGTTCCCTCTGCTACCCCAATTCACTTCTGCTGCATTTGACGGCGTGGCAGTTGAGAACACAGTGTTAAGTGCTAGGGGGGTTCTTGGGCCGGGTCATTTGCAGTATGCTTCTGGCGGGCCTGTTTTCGTTGGTGTGAGGCCTGGTCCCTGTTTCCCACCACCTTTTACCTGCCAAACCTTCTGTCCTTCTTGCCCACGAGGCAAGTACAGGTCTCCCACTCTACCCTGGCACCTGAAGTTGGTGCTCGACGCCTTGCAGGGCACTCCGGTTGAGCCTCTCCTTGAGGTCTCTCTTAGTTTTTTTTTTCTGAAAGGTAGCCTTTCGCATTGCGTTGCGATTACTTCCATTAGGTGGGTAATAGAATGGCTGCTCTCTTTTGCTGTACTCCTTTCCTGGTTCTTCATCCGGACAAGGTAGTCTTTCATCCCATGCCTTCTTTCCTGCCAAAAGTGGTCTCCTTTTTCCACCTGAAAGATGATATTGTTCTCCCCCCAGTTTGTCCCACCCCTTCCTATCCTCGGGAGCGATCTCTGCATAAATTGGACGTGGTCAGGGCTGTTTCGGCCTACCTGTCCGTCACCTCTTTGTTCCAGCTTTGTGACTCGCTGTTAGTCCTCACACAGAACGGGCTTCCGGGCATCTAAGGTGCCCATCTCCCAGTTGATACACTGGTCCATTTGAGAGGCTTATCACTGCAAGGGGAAGGTCCCACCCTTTTGGGTTACAGCTCATTCCACCGGTACCTTGGGGCCTCCTGGGAGGTCCACAACAGGGCTTCGGCTGTACAGGTGTGCAAGGCGGCTACTTGGTTGTCCGTGCACACTTTCCCCAAGTTTTACCAGGTGCACACTTTCGTGCCGGCTGATGCAGGGTTTGGTCGCAAGGTTTTGCAGGCGGCGGTGGCTCTGCCTTCAGTCTGACTATTTTCTGTTGGAGTTTGTTTTCCCACCCCGGATACTGCTTTAGGACATCCCATGGTTCTTGTGTCCCCCAATGTACCAGAAATGTATATTTTTTTATACTTACTGTAAAATCTTTTTCTCGGAGCCTCCATTGGGGGACACAGTGCCCACCTGTTGGTTGTTAGTCAGTTGGCTGGTGGGTCGGTCGTCTGTCAGTGGGGCTGTTCAGAGTGTTTTTGTCTAGAGCACTTTCTCAGACAACCTTTTTTGTTCTCTATCGGTTCTCTCTTACTGCTTTGGGACTAAACTGGTTAGCTCAGAGCCAGTGGGAAGGTATGACTCCTAGAGGCAGCAGCATACACCCACAGTTCCTGTCCACCCCCAATGGCGGATCTGAGAAAAAGATATGACAGTTAAAAAAATAAAAATAAATTGACTGTTTTTTTTTTTTTTTTTTAGAGGCCTTTGTTTCTTTAATTTAAAAAAAATCAGGTTGCTATGGGCAACTGCACCGCCTTTCCTCTGCACAGGTTTTGATAAATCTCCCCTTTAGTGTGTGAATATGTGGGAATTTTTTTAATGCAAATGTTATTGTTAATTAAACTATATTTTCGTCTATCATGGCTTTATTGGGTTTCTGGTATTTTTGATAACATCTAAACAGTGTAAAATTAACGTTGTCTTTTCATTCCCTTGTAGGAGTTTAACTTAAGCCTGCTTGCCTCTTGTTTGTCCTTGGGAGTGAACCAAATAATAGGGGATCAGAATAGCACTTTTTTTGAAATCACAAGGTCCGTTCTCCTGGATCTCATCTCACAGACTGTTCAGCAGCTTCCGGACACTCATCAGCTCTTTCAGCCTCTACAGCCCTTGGATGGAAGCTCCTATTGGGAAAAGCTTAGCCTCATGTTAGGTAATACCATGTTGCCACATCTCACATCTAGTATAATAGGATTAGAGATGTAAGGCAGTTACAGTAAAAGTAGGTACTGTTCATATTTGTTTGTGTTATGTTTGGCATATGTGCCTGAAAAGATCCTGGTGTAGGGCTGCAACGATTAATTAATATTATCAATAAAAGTCTTTAACGTGATTCATTGTTGACGAATCCCGACATTGATTGATTGAGCTCCGGTTCGTTGTTAAGCAAAAAGAGTTACAAATGTCAGAAACTGGTGTTATGACATTTGTAACTAATTTTTTGTGTCAGCGCTGCACTTCTGCGGGCAGCGCTGCGCTCTGCCAGCTCCCAGAACGGGAATATGAAGTAACAGTGCTGTGATGTCATATATTCCCCGCCTGGAGCTTTGATTAGTCAGCACCGATTGACCAATCAGACCTCCTAGCGGGGAATATGAAATCACTGCACAGTAACTTCATAAATCCTGCTAGTGGCCTCAGTACAAGGTATGGAGGTGCAGGCACCATCAGTTAGGGTATAATGCAATTTAATAGAAGGTCCTTTTCCTTAGTTTGCTGGTCATATATAACTGATGTACAGGGCTCCATGCTCGGAGTGGGTTAGGGTGGGGGAGGTGTACTGCCCTCCCACTATTCACCGGCATTACAAGACAGCATGAATATAACTTCACAAACCACGGGTAAAGTAGGGGAAAAAAACCTGCTCTTAGATTGCATTATGCCCTGCATCTCCCTACCACGTACGCAAGTGACAGTTTTGCTTTAAATGCTAAGTCAATGTTTCTCAATCAGGGTGCTTCCAGCTGTTGCAAAACTCCCAGCATGCCCAGACTGATGCTAAATTACATCAGCATGAATACTTATGTCCATGTAAAATTTTAGTTATTCATTTTTATTAAAGCTCTTAATATTGCATTTTCATTATGGGGCATTAAGTGTAGAATGATGAGGAACATTTGTAAATGTAAAAATGCTGAAGGGGTCTGAAAACTTTCCGAATGCATTGTATTTACAGTGTGAGAGACTTCTGATGACTGTTAAGTCCTTTTGTGTGTAAGCTCCAGAGAGTAGCGCACCTGCTGGGACTGATTGAGATGTCTGCCAGGTCCTTTGCCATTCCACAACATTTACTGTGACATTTGTAAAGCATTTGGGAGGGCTGGCTTGTTTGCCTACCTTTACCCGCTGAGATTCATCTTTCACAAAAGGAAGAATAATAATTCATTGTTGTGCCTTGCAATGTCTTATGTGGATAAACCGCACATAAAATAGGTCACATGCATAGTCTGCTGTAGATGTTACATGTGTGAATGTGTATCAGACTGTATATGTGTGAATATAACTGATAAAAAATATGGTGAAAAGCCTGAACCTAGCACTGTATATTTTTCCAGGGCATTCATGACACATTTATTTTGGCAAAGAGGAGCTGGTGAAGACTTGATAGGTTTCTCTTTGCTAGACCATTATATATATATATATATATATATATATATGTCCTATAGACTCCTGCATATACTTACAGACCTTTGCAAATGTTCCAGAATTCTGTCTCATGTGTATATAGAGTAAAGCCAACCGGCACCAAAAAGCCAGAACAAAAAATAGATCAAGTCCAGGATCCCGTATTATGTGGGGAACCAGGTGTGCAAAAACGTGGAGGTGCTAACGAATAGACAATAGTTCTTAGTTTGCAGGTAAAAAAAGAAAAACGTTGCACTCACCACAAACACTAGGATGTCTCTTCATATCAGGATTTATTCATTTTGCAGAATGTCGTACAGACAATGCCGAGGAGGGAAGGGAGGGGAGCGGGCTGATGCCCGCTCCCCTCCCTTCCCTCCTCTGCATTGTCTGTTCAACATTCTGCGAAATGAATAAATCCTGATTTGAAAAGACATCCTAGTGTTTGTGGTGAGTGCAAAGTTTTTTCTTTTTTAACAGAATTCTGTCGCCGTTGGCGCAAAAAAAAAAAAAATAAATAAAAAAAAACCTGTCCTACATGCCTTGGAACGCCTTTTTCCAGCCAAGTGGCTTACTAGAAAGCATGAATAGCTTATGCCAAACTTTGTGCACCAGAGGTAAGGCTGTATAAAGTTAGACTGGGTCCACACTACGTTTTGTCCCATACGGGAGCGCATACGGCAGGGGCGAGCTAAAAGCTCGCTCTCCCGTATGTGACCGTATGCGCTCCCGTATGCCATTCACTTCAATGAGCCGACCGGAGTGAAACGTTCGGTCCGGTCGGCTCATTTTTGCGCCGTATGCGCTTTTACAACCGGACCTAAAACCGTGGTTGACCACAGTTTTAGGTACGGTTGTAAAAGCGCATACGGCGCAAAAATGAGCCGACCGGATCGAACGTTTCACTCCGGTCGGCTCATTGAAGTGAATGGCATACGGGAGCGCATACGGTCACATACGGGAGAGCGAGCTTTTAGCTCCCCCCTGCCGTATGCGCTCCCGTATGGGAAAAAACGTAGTGTGAACCCAGCCTTAGACAACAGTGTCTCAGGAAGGCTGATAAATTTGGCATATCGGAAGAATGTCTAGTTTAAGTTTGAGCCAACTATTGTAGGCTTAATTCAAATCAAAATTATGCACCAGAATTTTGGTGCATTTAGGACACACCCTTTTTATACAGAAGCCACGTTGGCGTCCCATCAAATAACAATATTTACATAGCGGCAACAGATGCTGCAGCACTTTACAATTTTGAGGGTACAAATAAGATCAAGTATTCTATATTACACACTAAGGTGGAGATTTATCAAAACCCATAGCAACCAATCAGATCGCTTCTTTCATTTTGCAGAGGTCTTTTAAAAATTAAAGAAGCGATCTGATTGGTTGCTATGGGCAACTCTTCCTCCGGACAGGTTTTGATAAACCTCCCCCTAAATATTCAAACAGGAGGAGTGAGGGTGAGGGACCTGCTTGGCGAGAGCTGACATACTGAGTAGTGGGGTTGAGACAACAGGCAGAAAGTGCCAACTTATAGCAGAGCGTATTGCAGTGTGCAGTGGGGACATTCAGTTTAATGCCCCTACTTAGTCAGCTAGTGGCTACGTTCAGGCCATTTCCTGCATGTATATGTGTATTTGTTTGTACTCAAAAGCACAGCAGATTGTCAGCCGGTTACATTGAAACAGCGAGGTCTAGGAAAGTGCTGTAAAACTTGTTGGCATAGGTTCTTCCAGAGGACACATGGTTGGCCGGTTATAGCAAGTAGCCAAGTATGGGGCCAAGTATGGGGCTGCCGGGAAAAGCCTAGCAGAGCTGTCAAAAGATGAAGCACTTCCTTATTGCTATGGAAGATTTCTTCTAATAGTTGTTGGGGGGCTGGACATTGGTGAGGTAGATTATGAATATGTTGCCAGTACCATGAACAGTTAAAAAATATTTTTTTTTTTTAAATAAACTTTACTGTGCAGATAACACACCGATTTTGTTCGTTTGGATGCAGGTGATGCAGACGTCTACTACTCTCTTGTCACCCTCTGTCGAGCGCTGGTGCAGTATTTGCTGTCTCTACCAAAAATACCTCCATCCTTTCATATAAGCCAAGAGAAAGAAGCGGACATAGTGAAGTTCATGGTCTTGTCAGTGGAGGTAACAAATTATACAGCCTTTTCCCTTTTCCAGCCTTTTGTTTACCTCTATGTTATGTTAGCAGTGTGTGACTTAACTTTTCTCTGCAGGCGGTGTCCTGGCATTTTGTACATGGACAGATCCCGCTGAGCGTGGATCTCCAGGCTGTTCTGGATTGCTGCTGTCTCACCCTCCAGCAGCCTGTCCTGTGGACTCTGCTGGCCTCTGCTGAATACCTGACACACGCCTGTTCACTCATCTGCAGCACACGCTTCATCATAGAGGCCGGTAAGGAAACACCATGCTCCACCTTAAGCTTTTGCACCTTCTCTTCTCAAGTTCTCTGCTAGTTTATTATATATATATATATATATATATATATATATATATATGTATATAATGTACAAACAAGAAAGTTGCAACAGCACTCTAGGTCAAAAAATGGAGGCTCTCAGCGCACTTTTTGATCAAAATGTGTCCCCCCATCCACCACGCGGAGGTGGCCTCGTATCGGATGGGACCCTAACATGATAACTCACCTCTGCTGTGCATATAGCCTCTGACTGTGTGACATGTTGGATCAGTCATTGACTAAACCACCTCCAGTCTGAGATAAAATATCCCCTTAATGACAATTTTAATTTTTGCACTTTAGTTTTATCCTAACACTTTCAATTTTGCACCTACAGACCCATATAAGGGCTTGTTTTTTGCATCACCAATTGTACTTTGTAATGGCATCACTTATTTTATAACATAATCTGCAGCGTAACAAAAAATTATTTGTGGGGTGAAATAAAAAGATCGCAATTTTGTAACTTTTTAGGGCTTCCGATTCTGTGCACTTTTTGTTAAAAATGACACCTTATCTTTATTCTGTAGGTACATAGGGTTACAAGGATACCCAATTTAGTTTGGTTTTATTGAATTTTTCTACTTAAAAAAAATTATAACTACATGCACCAAAATTAGAATGTTTCAAATTGTCATCTTCTGACTCCTATCACTTTGGTTATTTTTCCGCATACCGGGGTATATGAGGGCTAATATTTTGCGCCGTGGTCTGTAGTTTTTATTGGTATCATTTTTGTTTTGATGGGACTTTGATCGCTTTTTATAAATTTTTTTTAATGGTATATGAAGTGACCAAAAATGCACAATTTGGCTTTTTTTTTTCTTAGTGGGGGAGGGATCATTTGGGGGTTGGGTTTATTCCACGCATTGCACTTTTCGGTGAAATTGACACACCATCTTTATTCTGCAGGTCTGTACGATTACAGCGATATCCAATTTATATAGGTTTTGTTTTAATTTACTACCTAAAAATGTTATCTTTTTGTTTAAAAAAAACAATAATAAAAAAAATGTATGTTTAAATTGTCCTCTTCTGTCCCCTAAAACTTTATCATTTTTCTTTATACGGGGCCATATGAGTGTTTATTGTTTGTGCCATGATCTGTAGTTTTTCAGTAAAATTTTTGTTTTGATGGGACTCCCTTTTTATCATTTTTTTTCTTGTATATGACGTGACCAAAAATTAGCAATCCTGGTATTTCTTTTTACATTTACGATTTGACTGTGCAGTTTCATTTGTTATATTTAACAGTTCAGACATTTACACATGTGGTGACACCACATACGTTTGTTTATTTTTGTTAACATTATTTTATTTAAAAAAGGGGGTGATTTAAACTTTTATTTTATTTTATTTTTTTAATTTTAAATTTTTTTATAGTCCCCATAGAGCAATGAAAAAGTGTGTCTCCAGTGGTTGCACTACTACAACTCCCAGCAGGAGATTCACTGTTAGAAGAAAAAAAACTGCTATGGGGAATATAACTTGCAATCTTGTCATTGCAGATACTGATCAATTCTCTACCATAGCACAACATTGATGAGTGTTATCGGTGCTCCATTACTACAGGCTGCTGAGGCTGCCTGCATTATTGGAGCGCCAATTGGATGAGCCAGAGGCAGGGAGGCACCCCCCGCCCCTTCCTCTCAGCTGATCGGGACCCTGCAGGTTTTGCCACGGATGTCCTGATCAGCTCCACCGATCTACCAGCATGTGTGTTCGGCATTTTACACGTCGTGATCAACTTTGATTGCGGTGTCTAAAGGGTTAGTGCCGGCCATCATCTGGATCAGTGATGTTCGGCATTAGCCAGTATGAAGCGAGCTCAGCTCCTGAGCTCACTTCATAGACCCGCCGCACGGCTGCGCTGTATATAGGCAACAGCTAGTCATGGTGGGCTTAAGTCGTCTTCTCCCAGTGCTAGGCTCGTGCCGGAGGGGCCAGACCGTGCTTCACAGAAGCTGAGCCTACAGCCGCCGCCTGGACTGGAGCCAGGATAGTCCGCTCCCGTGTTTCCCCAGCATGTCTGCTCCCGTGCTGGGCGGCTCGGCCCCTGCGTCAGGAGTCTCACTGTTTCTCCTCAAAGTAGTCCCTACATAATGGCAAAATTTTGATAAGGGCTAAATCGTTATATTGCAGTCCGCAATTATTGATTACAAAAAATTTTCCCCTTAAAAGAAAAAATTTGGTTGTAAAAAATGTACAATCATCGAGTGAAAGGGGTTTTCCATGATTTTCTGCATTGATGTCCTATAGACTTTAGATCCTTCGTGTATTGGCTCTTGACACCACCAGCAGTCAGCTGATTGAAGTGGCTGCATGTTATTGGACAAGCCCTGCAGCCTTTTTATTCTTTACATTGGCCTATATAGCAGAATGCCATAGACTTAGTATCAGCTGTGCAGTGAATTGTAGCTTTTTCCTATTCAAGTGTACATGCCGACACTTCAGTACCATGCAGAGCTGTCAGAATCTGCAATTGCGGTTTTCAAATACATTGGCTCAGATTAACAATATACCTGTCACCTGTAACTGGCTTTATCAATCTACCTATAATGGAAGCTGAGCTGTGATTGTTATGGGCAAAAATCTGTACTTTTTGGCTACATGCAGATTGATAAATCTGGGCCAGAGATTTTTTTTTTTTCTTTCCAATTTGTGAACTGCACCAAAATCTACAGCGGACCCTAGTGCATGCATATGTCTGGACCTAGGATACTGCTAGTTTGGGTGATCATATCTGTACTTGTGCCTGGATATGCAGCTGTAATATGGGTGCTGAACTGGCACACTAATTAGGATCTTGTGAAATTTGCCTTTTTTTTCAGTCTATTTTTGTATATGGACTTGGATGAAGAATTGCTTGTCTGCCACATTGAGAGTGTACAGGCAAACTTGACTTCAGTGAGAAATCTAGGGTATTAAAAGATGTAATGTAGCAATGCAAGACATTTAGAGACTGGAGATTTCTTATGTTTTATATTGTGTAGAGTAAAGGAGGACTTTGCAACATTAGGTTGCCATTAAAATGGTCATAACCTTGTAGGTAACACATCAGAGTGACTTGTATCCTCTGATGTCCCCTCCTTTAGGAACTGACATCTTGGCAAGCTTGAAGGAAAGATTGCATTTAAAGGGACACACCCACCTGTAGGTTAAGAAAATCTTCCTGCAGAATAGGACCTGCAAACCTGATTTGCTTTAGAGACAAGATTTTGGTGCTCAAGGGTAATGGAAATCTCGGTCAGTTAAATTAAATATGGGTAATAATTATGTTCCTCTGTACTTAAATAATAGGACCATCTGACATAAATATGTTAACATATATAATATAAATGTATTAATAATATAATGAATACTGATTGGGTGATGTAGTTAGAGATGAGCGAAGCTACAGTGATTCAATTCGTCACGAACTTCTCAGCTCAACAGTTGCTGACTTTAGCCTGCATAAATTAGTTCAGCTTTCAGGTGCTCCGGTGACTCTCTACTAGGACTGTATACACCTTTTCCAGCCCACCGGAGAACCTGAAAGCTGAACTAATTTATGCAGGCTAAAGTCAGCAACCGCCGAGCCGAGAAGTTTGTGACAAATCGAATCACTGTAACTTCGCTTATCTCTAGATCTAGTCACTGGGCCCTTGTGACTCACCTCCAGTGTATATAAGTAATAAAATAGATCATAAAACAATACTTAAGATGCATAAAAAGACAGATATATTAATGCTGCTTGAAACAGATATAGCTTGAACTGAGGCAGGCTGGGACCTGTAGTCCTCCCACATCAGTTATTTAGTGAAGGTCTTGCCCCAAATAGCTTAAATCTTTAGTAACAGTTTATAGGGCATGCTGGGACCAGTAGTTAAAGGGGTATTCCAGGATTTTTTTTATTTGACTATGCTACAGGGGCTGTAAAGTTAGTGTAGTTCATAATATAGTGTCTGTACCTGTGTGTGACGGTTTTCTCACAATTCTTCTGTAATTTACACACCAATATTTATTTTTAACTGCATACAAAATGACTGTTGTCTCGGATTTTTCCCAAGTTGAAATGCGGCCGAGACCTGACTCACTAGTCAGCTGATGACAGGGAGCCTGTCTGTTTCAATGGGTGGAGGGATCACTTGGTGGGAGAGAGATCAATCTCCAACAGCTGTAGGCACCCTAATTGAAAACCTCACTGATTTGAATGGATGCAGCTCATTTATGTTTCAATGGGTGGGGTGGCTGATGTGTGGGAGGGAAGAAAATGGAATTGTGGGATTTGTAGTAAAAAAAAAAGTCAAACAGGAAATACCAGTTCACAAACAGCTAGCCACAGTGTTCTGGTAATCTCACAACATAGCCATTTAGCCCCAAGACAAGTGCAGATCCTTCCTAAGCATGTCCATTACTGCCTGCCAGGTATGTACTAAAATCACCTTATGGTGGATAACCCCTTTAACGTTTCAAAGTTAGTATCTTATAGTTAGGTCTCTAGCTAGAGCGGTGTGTGACTTTCAAAAAAATATCACTGTTGGTGGTATAGTTATTAACAAGTTGAAATAGCCTCAATAATGCCCCAAAAAGAAATTGGCAGGCTCCTTCACTGGCCGCCGATGTATATTATATGTATGCCCGTAGTAACTGGGTAGCTCTTAACCGCTCCTCCGTACTGCTCCCGTCAGCTATTAGTGGCTGGCATGCCGTTCCTCAGATCTCCTCTGTGTATTCACTGTATGGTACTCCTGCCGGTGTCTGCTGCTCTGCTGGGAACCAGCTTCTCTGCAGATACGTAATGGTCAGTGGATGGCAGGTAATCCGCAGTCTGTGCCGACTTGTTGAGATGAATAGCGGACTGCGCCGCTTGGCTCTGATGGTTATATTAGCTGTTGTAGATCGCGGGCTGTGCCAGTCTGCTTCTAAGGATAGTGGGAGATAAAGGATGATCAGATAGAACAGCTGGGACAACTTCCTCGTGCATTACTGGTGGGATAGCAGTGATTGACGGGGCAGTTAGAAAGCCAGTTGATGGTAATGGAAAATTGCAAAAATAATATTTGCAGCAATAATAGTCTATAGCATATATGGCTGGACGCGTTTCAGGACCACCTTTAGGTCCTTTCTTCAGCAGCAATCCAATATAATAAAACAATTCTATTTTATATTTTATAATATTTTATTATATTTAATTGCTGCAGAAGAAAGGACCTAAGGGTGCTGCCACTAGGAGGCTGACACTAGGCATACAAAAGAAAGTCGGCCCCCCCTGGCAGGATATACCCCGCTTACTGTCCCTGAGCTAATCAGTTTTAGCTTAGTGTCAATAGGAGGCAGACACAGGTCTGGAGCTTTCCAAACCTGGTCTTCTTTTTTATTTTATAGCCAGGGCCTGTTGTAGGTTCTTTTCTCCTTTTTATCTCTTGTTTTTTAGGTGGGGGCTCATGGGCATGGCACTACATGTTCCCCCATATGCGGCTAAAGGGCACGGGGCATAGAGTATGCACCATTAACCCCCTCCCATAAACGGCGAGCGCCTGTGGTTGCACCTTGGGTCCGGGTCCCCCTACCTTTCCTGCTCGTCCTGCTGTTTCAGCCTGACATGACGCAGGTGACAAATAGCTGGCTGAAGACATCTTAGGTGAGTTTGTCTCCCCCCCGTCCCGTCCCCCCCCCCCCCCCCCCCGTCCTCCTTCTTTCTTCCTTGCTTTAGGGGGCCCCTTATACCTGGCACCCCAGGGGGATTTTTCATTCATTTTTTTTATTCATTTTTATTATTGTGGGGGCAGGGAAACGGGCTCCGGTCTATATATTGCAGTGTCGGGACTGCGGGGCAGCTCTCCTCCCCTTTTCCAACCCCGACACTGCTTACTCACTTTCATTCTGCTCTGGCACGCCGAACGCAGCGCCTGTCAGCTGGGCTGTGTTCGCGTGGCCGGCTCTTCAGTTTACTTTAATGTTCGCCTGCTTCTCGGGCAAGTCACGCAGCAGGCAGGAAATTAATTGAGGCCACAGCTGTGGCCTGGTCCGGTACTTGACTTCGCCCACTCCGCATTCGGGCGTGCTGGCGGGGCTCCCGGCCTCCTCCTCCTGCTGACTGCCAATAGTCTACTGGCACGCACACAGAGCTGATAGGATAATCAGTGACCCCTGGTAGCGCTTTGTGGGGTCAGCTTCTGTTCTCCTCCCTCCCTCCCTCTCCTCCACCAATGGGGTCCATCTGGGTGCAGAGTCCACCCCCCCTCTGGTCGGTGCAGCCTACTTCTCTCCTCTCTCCTTCCTGCTCTGCAGGCCATTTCACCTCAGCGGCTGCCTGCCTCTTCACACATGACAGCTACAGCCTGCTTCTCCGCTCCAGCTGCGGGAAAGAGGACCTGGGTGAGATTGCTTTAATTTATTTGCTGACTGCTTCCTTACTAGCACTTATGTCCGACCCCAGACCCGAACCTCAGACAGGCGGCCGCAGCCTTAGTAACCTACTACTCTTGCGTGGGCTGCAAGACCAAAATGCCCGGTGGTTCCACTGAAACCACTTGTCCTGCCTGCTCCACCATGCGCACCTTCCCTCCTGTGCCTGCCTCTCAGTATGTTCCCCTTGAACATGCAGTGTTTGCCCCTCCCCCAGAGTGGGTTTCTACCCTTTCTCAGTTGATCTCTGACCTGGCTAGGGTCTCCAGATCCGTGGCCTCTGCTTTGATCCCTGCGCTCAACCCCCAGGGAGTCCCACTCAGTCTCTCCTGACCCCCACTTCCAGCACTCTCACAAGCGCCTTAAATTGATTTTGTCAGGCTCATCTCAAGAGTTGCATAATAGGGATAGATATTCTTCCTGTAGATCTTGCTCATCTTCTCCAGCTCGCTGGCAGCACCCCCACTTTAGGGGCCGCTCCCCCGGTGACCATCCCAGATCCCCGACTCCTTGTTCTATGTCTAACACTCCTCAGTCTAAGGCTACCATCTCACGCTCCCACTCTCCAGGGGAAGTAGCAGATGACGGGTCAGAATCCGCCTCGGATCATGAGGACCACTCTGCCATGTCTGATATGGTAGACATCTTCGTGTCAGCCATCAGGGATACGTTTCATCGGGAGGACCCAAGAACTTCGAATCCTGATCCGGAAGTTTCTTTTCACCGCTCTCTGCGTCCCCCCAAGGCTTTCAGTTCTCATGCTGAATTTGACACCTTGTCGGACGCGGCTTGGAAGCATCCGGAAAAACGATTCCAGGGAACCAAGAAGATTCAAGCTCAGCTTCCCTTTCCTCTGGATCTGATTTCCAAATGGATGGACCTGCAGTTGATTCTCCAGTTTCTCGTCTGTCCAAAAGATCAAGAACTTGGCAAAATTTGCCTTTGAAATGGCAGGTTTGTCCTTGCTACCCACCTTCGCATCAGCTTGGGTGGCCAAGGCAGTTTCGGTTTGGGCCTCTCAGCTTCGGCTGGGCATCCTGTTAGGCGCACCTCGGGAGGACTTGGCGGATCAAGCTCGCCAACTTTCTCAGGCCGGAGACTTCCTCTTTTCAGCGGCCTTGGAGTCTGCCCAATGCACGGCCTTTGCCTCGGGTAATTTGGTTGCGATTCGTCGCTTCATGTGGCTGAAGGTGTGGGATGCAGATTCTGCTTCAAAGAAATCTCTAACAGAGTTACCTTTCTCCGGTTCTCGGCTCTTTGGGAAACGCCTAGATGAAATGGTGTCTGTCTCTTTTCCGGGACGTTTGGCTAGCGCAGGTTCAGGACTCCTGGGTCCGGGACATCATATCCGATGGTTACCGGATAGAGTTCGCCTCCCTTCCCCGGGATAGTTTCTTCCGATCCCGCCCTCCTCGTTTCCCTTCTTTGGCAGGGCCTTTCAGGTTGCTTTAAGTACCCTTTTCGCTCAGGGAGTGATTGTGCAAGTTCCTCCAGGGGAGCGTTTTTTGGAGTTCTACTCGAATCTTTGTTGTCCCCAAGAAAGAGGGCTCTGCCCACCCCATTCTGGACCTCAAGCTACTCAACAGCCATTTGCGGCTACGTCATTTTTGCATGGAGTCCCTCCGCTGTGTGGTGGCGTCCATGGATCAGGGGGAAGTTCCTTTCTTCAGTGGATATCCGGGATGCCTATCTGCACATCCCCATTTTCTCTGCCCATCAGCGTTTCCTCTGCTTCGCTGTCCCTGCGGGTCACTTTCAGTTCATGGCCCTTCCGTTTGGCCTAGCGACGGCTCCCAGGGTTTTCACCAAAGTCATGGTGGCGGTGATTGCCATCCTTCGGACCCGGGGGATCTTTGTCCTCCCTTACCTGAACGATCTTTTGATCAAAGCTCCGTCCTGGTCCCAAAACCTCATCTCATGGTACAGACTCTGTCCGCCTTCGGTTGGGTGATCAACAAGGAAAAGTCCAACCTCTCTCCCTCCCAGTCTCTTGTCTTTCTGGGTCTCCTCTTTGACACGGCAGCCGCCAGTGTTCGTCTTCTGCTGGATAAGCGGTGCTCCCTGCAGGAGGGTGTCCGTCGCCTATGGCGCCCCTCACTTGTTCCGATTCGCATCTGCATGGAGGTACTGGGCCAGATGTTGGCAGCCATGGAGGCAGTTCCGCTATGTCCCTCTCCAGTTGGCCATCTTGGCCCGGTGGGACAAGCTGCCGTCTACTCTGGATCACCAGATTATTTTGCCCCCCTCCGTTCATCGGTCCCTTTTGTGGTGGCTCCACTCTTCCCTCCTTCTCCAGGGGTGGTAGTTTCTTCCCCTCTACTGGCAGGTCGTCGCGGCCGATGTGAGTCTCCAGGGTTGGGGAGGTGTGTTTCAGGACCTGACAGTCCAGGGTCACTGGTCTCCTCGGGAGACTCACCTTCCCATCAATCTTCTGGAGCTCCGTGCCATCTTTCTTTGCCTCCTTCACTGGGAGATCTTCCTACAGGGTCGTCCGGTTCGTGTCCAATCAGACAACACCACGGCACGCGCATTCACTCGACGATGGAGGAGGTCTCCAAGGTTCTGCTCTGGGCTGAGACTCTAGTTCCTGCTCTCTCCGCGATCCACATTCCGGGTGTGGAGAATTGGGAAGCGTACTTTCTTAGCTGCTCCTCCGCAGATCCGGGGGAGGGGTCTCTCCATCCGGAGGCGTTTGCGCAGATCTGCGATCTTTGGGGGACCCCGGACGTGGATCTCTTTGCGTCTCGCCACTTGTCATCCCGTGGTCGTCCTTCTGTCTCCCTTACCTCTTTCCGCCTCTCCCTTTCCTGCCCAGGGTTCTGGTGGCTTCAGACTGGCCCAGGTACGCGGTACGCCAACGTAATTTGGCTGGTTGCCGACGTACCACTGCGTCTTCCAGTTTGCCCCGATCTGCTGTCCCAGGGTCCTCACTCCCACCCCAGTTTGCTGTCTCTGAATTTGATGGCGTGACTGTTGAAACCGCGGTTTTGCGAGCTCGGGGGTTTTCTTCCGGGGTGATTCGCACCATGCTTTGGGCTCAGAAGCCTTCCTCCGCTAGGATTTACCACCACACTTGGCGGGCTTATTTCCGGTGGTGTGAGGCTCAGTCAGTCTCCCCGGTAGTTTTTTCCTTTCCGCGCCTTCTTGCTATTTTGCAATACAGTCTGGATCAGCGCTCGGCACAGCTCTCTTAAAGGTCAAGTGTCGGCTCTTTCTATTCTGTGTCAGTGGCCGTTGGCTTCCAATTCTCACGTCCGCACCTTCCTGCAGGGCGTGGCATCTCCCACTCCTCCTTGGGATCTTAACCTGGTGCTTTGTGGGAGGCTCTGTTCGAACCTCTCCGGGACACCCCTTTTCACATCCTTTTGTGGATGGTCACCTTCCTCATCGCGATTACCTCTATTGGGAGGGTCTCCGAGCTGGCGGCTCTCTTCTCGGTCTCCCTACTTGGTCCTTCATCAGGACAAGGTGGTTTTTCGGCCGCTTCACTCCCTCCTTCTTGCCCAAGGTGGTTTCCCCCTTTCACATGAACGAGGAGATCGTTCTTCCTTCATTTTGTCTGGCTCCATCCAACGCTAAGGAGCGTTTCCTACATAGTCTGGACATTCGAGCTGTCCGGATCTATCTTTCAGTCACCTCCTCCTTTTGGCAGGGCGACTCCTTCTTTTGTCATTCCGGAGGGTGGTCGCAAGGGTCTTCCAGCTTTCAAGCCGACCATTTTGCGGTTGATCCGTTTTTTGCATCTCGGAATCGTACCGTCGCAAAGGGAGGCTCCCACCTTTTCGGGTGACTGCGCATTCCACACATTCCGTTGGGGCTTCTTGGGCGCTCTGCAGTTGGGCTTGGGCCATGCAAGTCTGTAAGGCGGCCGCTTGGTCGTCTTTACACACTTTCACTAAATTCTACCAGGTGCACACATTTGCATCAGTTGATGCTGGTTTGGTTCGCAAAATCTTGCAGGCGGCAGTGGCTCAGTCTTCTGCCTGATTCAGAGTTGGGTATTTTTCCCACAACGGGGACTGCTTTGGTACATCCCACGGTCTCTGTGTCCCCTAATGGAGCCAACTGAGAAAAGTTGATTTTTTTATGCTTACCGTAAAATTTCTTTCTCCATTGGGAGACACAGCACCAACCAATTGTGTTTGTTGCTATGGTTTGGTTTTCTGTCCGAGGGGTTGTTTTCAGTTCCTTTTTTGTCTGTTTCCCTCAGACACCTGCTACTTTCTTTCTCTGTCGGTCCTCTCATACTGCTTTGGGACTAAACTGATTAACTCAGAGCCTGTAGGCGGGGTATATCCTGCCAGGAGGGGCCGACTTTTTTTTTGTTGCCTAGTATCATCAGCAAGATATACCCACGGTCTCTGTGTCCCCCAATGGATCCTCCGTGAAAGAGAAAAAGCATAAAAAAATCTACTTTTTACCATATTTATGTCAGATATTCCTATTATTTAAGTACAGAGGAACATAATTATTACCCATATTTAATTTAACTGACCCAGATTTCCATTCCCATTGAGCACCAAAATCTTGTCTTTTTTGCCTTACTATTTTTACACCTGAGGTGTGGGTGTCTGTTTGGCCTGCTTGGGTTATTTGCACACAGGAACAGTGAGCCCTCCCCATACTACTATATTCTGATTTTGCTTTAGCATTGCATAAATGACTTTGGCCATAATAAGTTTGCTTGTATTGTTTGCTATTCTACAATTCGAGTGTAGGCCCCAAATACACTCACTAGCCACTTTATTAGGTGTACCTGTTAACACAATTGGCTAACACAAATCAGCCAATCACATGGCAGCAGCACAATGCATTTAGGGATGTAGATGTGGTCAAGACTGTTTGATAAAGTTCAAACCGAGCATCAGAATGGAACAGAAACGGAAATTAAGTGACGTTGAACATGGCATGGTTGTTGGTGTCAGATGAGCTGGTCTGTGTATTTCACAAACTGCTCATCTACTGGGATTTTCACCCACAACCATCTCTAGGGTTTACAGAGAAGGGTCCCAAAAAGAGAGAATATCCAGTAACCGGCAGTCATGTGGACAAAAATGTCTTTTTGATGTCAGAGGAGAATGGGCAGACTGGTTTGAGAAGACAGGCATAATTAAGGCCGGGTTAACACTACAGAATCAGTGGCCAGTAAAGTGTTGCCAGCAGCTTGGAACGCAGCTAGGAATGCATGGACATTGCCACCCCAATAGATGGCAATGTCTGTTTCTTGGATTCTGCCAGAACATATAGCAGGTTCAATGTTCTGGCAGAATTTTTTTATCTAGATTTTCGGACGGAAATTCCACCCATAAAATTCTGCAGTGTGAATGGGTTAACGGAAAACCCATTCACTTGCAAATTACTTTCAAGCAGCGAAGTTTTCGACCATAATTCCTGAGCGGAATTCCGGTTGGAAATTCTGTTGTGTGAACCTGGCCTAACTCAAATAACCACTTGTAACAACCAGAGTATAGTCTTTAAGCTGATGGGCTACAGCAGCAGAAGACAACACCAGATGCCACTCCTGTCAGCTAAGAACAGGAAACGGAGGCTATAATTTACACAGGCCCACCAGAATTGGACAATGGAAAACTGGAAGAACTTTGCCTGGTCTCAGAATGCTTTTGTGTTAACAACATGAAATCATGGATCCATACTGCCTTGTATCAGCAGTTCAAGCTGGTGGTGGTGTATTGGTGTTGGGGACATCATCTTGGCAGACTTAGGGTCCCCTAGTACTAATTGAGTATTGGTTAAACATGACCATGTCCATCCCTTTATGACCACAGTGGACACATCTTCTGATGATACTTCCAGCAGGATAATGCACCATGTCACGTCACATCATCTCATACATGACTATGAGGGCACTGTATCCAATGGCCTCCACAGTCACCAGATCTCAATCCAATTGATCACCTATGGGAAGTAGTGAAATGGAAGTTTTGTATGATTAATGTGAATCCGACAAATCTCCAGCAACGGTGTGATGCCACCATGTCCTGCATTTTGTATAAAGTATGCCACAAAGAATAAAGGGAATGGAGGCTGTTCGAGCATGCTGGAAGTTTTAGTTTTGCAACATCTGGAGCTCCACAGTTTGGAGACCACGGTCCTAAACAATCTTCTAGGATATGCCAACACTATAGGATTCTCTAACCCCTGAGTGATTCCAGCTGCATCGCCCATTATTGTCCTCTGTAGTGGCCACTTATCATTATGGGGTGAATCAATGTCTTTGTTTTGAATCACCCAAATGAATTGTTCTTACATCAATGTCAGAAGATATAGACATGATTTACTCAAAACATCTAGACCAGTGTGATACATATTTGCTGTGACAGTGTCCTTCAATAGCCTTTTCCTCCCTCCTTCATGCCTGTAGTTTATAGTCTTCCTGTTGGCTCTTGGACATTGGGACAAAGATGCTGATTGGCTGGTAACGTGTAATTGTGTGATTCACGTAATGTGCGCTGATGCTTCCCGGAGGTGTTGTCATCTGCACATTGCCTTGTCATGTTTAATTCAGGATACCGACCCTGAGGATTATCACATTTTGTACCTGTGAAAACTCTGAATATATTATGCTCTCACTCTTCCTCTCTAAAGTAACTTTGATAGGAAGTTAAAGCTATTAACAATTTACCTTATATTTTATTCCATTGCACTTTAGTGTAATTCGGTGATGTTTTACCCATCATCTGTGCAGTAATAGCAGATGTCTTATAGATATAAAGGGGATCTCTTCTCATTATTTGACTTGTTCTTAACTTAAAGGAAACAGTCATCCTGTTCACTTACATCAAACTTAATTCACTGGATTATAGTGTCGGCGAACAGGAGACCGATGAGGGGTCACAGACTTCAATACGTACCTTGGGTCTGGAGATATGTCCCTCTGAAGATCCCCTTCTATCTTCTGTGGAACCTTCTGAGGATTGTCTGTATATGTTTTTTTTATTTATAGATTTATTTTATAGCAAGACAACCTCTTAAAGGGGTATTCCAGACCTAGAAAAAATGTAACAACAAGTCGATGCTAAAAATTAAAATAAAATAAAAAAGAAAGCATACTCACCTGCCCCAATCCCCTGTCACTGCTGTTCTGTGGCTGGAATATTCTTTTAAAAGGGGTATTCTCAACATGGACATTTATGACTTACCCTGTGGATATGCTTTTTATGTCTGACGGATGCAGCTCTCACCTGCACCCACGGGATAGGGGATAACTTGCGGATCGTGGTGGTCTGACTGATGGGACCAATGTCAATCCCGAGAAAGCAGGGAAATTGGGGCTTGGAATAAACAGAGTAATACCCTGCACGTGTGGTCAGCACTCCTTTCATTCTCTACGGTCGTTCTGAATATTGTAGAGTGTAATAGCACTTACTGTATGAAATGTTCAAATGCTTTATTGCTTCACATCCTATTCTTCAGGACCGCTTATATAGTAATGATATATTGTTATATAGTAGACAGGCCACAGGCTGTTGAGTGTGTGAAATAGTTAAAAGGTTCATGTGAAGAACCTAGGAGGCAGCATTACTTTGACCTGGTCTTTTATGTAATTGAGCGTTTTATTTACTCATTGGTCAGTAGGAAAATTGTGTGATATTCTCAATCTGGAAGAATACGGACCAAAAGGTCGGCTCACCACAGTGTCAATGACCGAAGTAGAAACACATCATGTCCTTATACCCTTTCTGTGTGTTTTAGTTGCAGTCAAACCTGGGGAGCAACTTCTGATCCCTGAAAGGAAGAAGAACAGTTCATCAGATGAAGGGGAATCAGGTATGAAATATATGTGCGTGCGGATATATATAATTTTTTTTAAATACCTGTATAACTAGCCAGTTTCCACAAGGGAGTTAATATACATAATTCCTGCTTTGTGTAGATGACATGCATGCATAATAATAATCCATTTGTTCTCAATTAGACGCAGCTTTTGTCAGGACTGCCTGCATCATGATGTCTGAAATGGTGGATTCCCTGCAGACCGTTTTGTTATTTGGACACAAGCGAAATGGCAATATAGCAGCATTCCTCACTCCGGTGTTCAGAAATATAGTGATCAGCTTGGCCAGATTACCTGCAGTTAACAGCTATACAAGAGTACCTCCGCTGGTAAGTAACCCCTCACTTAATACAATAAAGAATGTCATCTTTAAATTTGTTAATATGAAAATAAAAGTGAAAGTCATTTAACATAAGGACTGTGGAACCCTGCAAGTAATGCATCAAAGATTAAATGGCTACTGTAGCTATGTGCGGCCAACAAACTTCAGAACACAGACGTTGTGTGCGTCTTGCTAGTAGAGTAAGACATCCCATGCAGAGAAGTGAGCGGCGGCATGTCACAGCAGAACTGAGCGGCGGCATGTCACAGCGAAACTGAGCGGCGGCATGTCACAGCGGAACTGAGCGGCGGCATGTCACAGCGGAACTGAGCGGCGGCATGTCACAGCGGAACTGAGCGGCGGCATGTCACAGCGGAACTGAGCGGCGGCATGTCACAGCGGAACTGAGCGGCGGCATGTCACAGCGGAACTGAGCGGCGGCATGTCACAGCGGAACTGAGCGGCGGCATGTCACAGCGGAACTGAGCGGCGGCATGTCACAGCGGAACTGAGCGGCGGCATGTCACAGCGGAACTGAGCGGCGGCATGTCACAGCGGAACTGAGCGGCGGCATGTCACAGCAGAACTGAGTGGCGGCATGTCCCAGGGGCTTTAGAGATGTCAGTGCAGCGAATAGAAGATACATGTGAGCACCCTCTCTTGGCTCACTTGTGACTTCCTTGTCAGAGTTAAGAACACAGACAGTGCTAACATAGATCGACGGTCTACAAATGCAGCGAATATATCACAGTGACTCAAGCAGTTTGATAAATGTTGTGCATCTTTTAATTGCCTAGTCTAAGTTTAGACCAACTATTAGTTTAATTTAACTTACACCAAAATGGTAAGCCACAGATTGCCATAGTTTTTGGCACATGGAGTGGCACACAATAAACTTCCCCATGCGGCACCTTTTTTTCCACTAAGCCGCAAGGCCTTTTCAAGCGATTCTTGAAAGTGTCTAAAATACATGATAAATGTGGTGCAAGTCACCACAAACCAATTTTTTTTTTTGTGTGCAATACTAAATCTCCCCATTATTGGGTGCATGTACATGACTTGCAGTAATAGGGACACATTTCCTTTTTTTTATGTGGCATACTGTGCCAGAATATTGGCATATTGTCAATAGTAAATCTGGGCTATCGTATTATACGCAGTGCAGACCTTGGACTTTGCACTATGCATGACGATAATAGTATATCCGTTTTTAATAATCTGTGAAGTTAAGGAATAAGATTTGGCCTTTAAAATGTGGCAATTCTGTTGTTGCCTAGGTGTGGAAACTTGGATGGTCGCCTAAGACAGGAGGAGAATTTGGAACATCGCTCCCTGAAATCCCTGTTGAGTTCTTGCAGGAAAAAGAAGTATTCAAAGAATTTATATACCGCATAAACACACTGGGTAAGGAGCATGTTACTCCTCATAAAGCATACGTTGTCTGTTTTCTCCTTTTTTTTTTGTACATTTCAAAATAAACAATATTGCATTCATTTTATTGTTTAGCTTCTGACCACCATGTTCACCACAAATTTTTCCCTGCAAACTGCCTTGTATCTTGCTTATGTACAGCCTGTGTGAGTTTTCCTCCAAAGATTCTCTTCCTTCTGTTAACACTTTTTAAGCTGACATGTAAAGTACACTATAAAAATTGTGGCCAAAATATAGCAAAAGAGGGACCTATTGTAATGTATAAGATATACTCTGCAAATAGCTCAGCTCACCATAAATGAGTTATGAGCTGGTCCGAACGTTCTCTTTAACACCTTATTATTCCAGCCCCCAGGGGGTGTTTTCTAAAACTAGATAGCAAACCAAATGATTCCTTGTCAGCCTTGCAATACGAGAGGCATGCATATTTCCTACTACCTCCAGGGATGTCACATAAATGCCAGGTAACCCTTTGATTATACATCAGCCATTTTCGCACTGACAGCTGTTACACGGGACTTGCAGTGTGTGCAGTCTTAATTTCTATGCATGATGCTTACAATATGACAGCAGAGAAAGTTCCCTTTTCTTATGTCATTGTAGAGGACCGTGCCAAGTCCCCATGTAAGCAAAACTGCTGGAAAAGCACCACCATGTCATACACATTGCTGCTCTTGGACTTGAGTAATATTTTTCCTTCTTTCCTTCTTCACACCTGCATAGTTGCATACTGCACCCATGAAAGTGAATAAAAAATATCAAGTCAACTATAAGTGGTCCATGAGGCCTCCATTTGTGCCTTCACCCCATTGCTGCTGCATCTAAAAAGCGACTTTAGGAAAAGGGGCTGTTTTGCCTCACTTGGAGTCAATCTTGCACTTTCACTTATTTCCAAGATTGAAGCCACTTGGAAGAAATGGACCCAAGGTCATATAGCATCTTTTTTGTGTCTGTTTTATTTATTTTTTTACTTTATATAGACCCTTTAAAACCAGAGTTCAGTTACTTCTATTTAATGTCTAGAAGTTTCCCGCACTGCACTGACTTCTCCTGTTCTCTAGGATGGACAAGCCGTACCCAGTTTGAGGAGACATGGGCCACTCTGCTTGGTGTGCTGGTGACTCAGCCTATTGTAATGGACCAAGAAGAAAGTCAGCAAGAGGTAAATGTGCATTGGGACCATTCTGTAGTGCTTCAGCACCGTTCATTTACATCCCTCATTTAACTTTGTTGGTCTAGTCAGTTCTGTCTGTATCCCCTGCTGTCTAATAGAGATCCATAAAAGGAAGTGGCTGAGCTCAAACTCTTACCATCTGCTTATGAGTAGAATTTAATCCTTATGGTAAATGCTTACAATACAGGGAATAGTGAAACTGAAAGTACAAAACCATTATTCCGAATAGATTAGATTTGTCAATTCTCACAATTTGCAGCCAATGTTGAAATAAGTCTCCCTTTTTTTATAATCCTTTATTTTCTCATAAAAAGCAAAATTCTACATTTCTCTATCGGCTCCATTGGGGGACACAGACTCTGGGTATATGCTGCTGTCTCTAGGAGGTTGACACTATGGTAACCAAAAAGTCGGCTCCTCCCAGCAGGATATACCCGCCTCCAGGCCACTGAGCAATTCAGTTTTTGCTTAGTGTCTTAAGGAGGTGGACATGGTCTGGTTTTCTCCAGACCAAGTCTCATAATTTTTTATTTTATTAGGTTTAGGGACTGTGTTAGTTCTTTATTCCTTTTTATTTCTGTTTTCAGGTGGGGACTCAGGAACGCAATGTTCACTGTTTCCCCATTTCGAGAGGTGGCAGACATCTTGGATGTACTGTTAACCCCCTCTCGCCAATGGTCAGCGCTTGGGGTTGTACCTCATAGGTCCGGTTCCCCCTACCTCCCTGTCCGCCTCGCTATGAGCTTGGCTTGCTGCAGGTGAAAAGGCTGACTGAAGACAACAGTCTGAAGACTTCTTTAGGTAAGTTCTTCAGCGTGAGGTGAGTATCTTTCTCCCTAGGTCTTGCAACAGCTGGAGACCCTCTGTTTTTTTTCTGCCTAGCTGGCCTGTTATTGGGGGAGCAGTGGCTACAGTACAGGCACAGTGAGGAAGTGTGTGTGTAATAAGGGGGCACTTTATTAAGTAAGGGGGCACTTTATTGACTGTGTGTATGTGTTTTTATAACACACGCGCCGCAGGCTTCTCCATGCGGGCGGCCTCCGCTCCGTCCCCGGGCGCACAGAACTCGCTGCAGGTGGCATGTGCGCTCGGGGTTTGGAGCGGGCTTCATTACAGAATGAGTCCCGCAGTATCCTCGGCGGCCCGGCGGATTTTAGCTCCGCCCACCTGGCCGCATAGGCGCCTCAGCGCGGTGCGCTGGGGGCCAATCACAGAGCTCCTTGCTCTGACCCGGCCTCTTCCTTCTTCTGGCCGGCGTTTCTTCTCTCAGAACGGTGCAGAGTTCTCCTCACAGCAGCTGACTCTGGGACACAGACTTGGGTGAGACTGTTCAGTTTTTTGTCATGTCCGTGCCCAGAACTGTTCCTCCCTCTAAGCAGATATCGGGAATATTAGTTACCCATTACGCTTGTAAAAACTGTTCTGCAAAAATGCCAGGTTCTGCTGAACCCACTGCTCGCCCAGACCCCCCTGCTATTTCTAACCCAGGTGCCCCCTCAGACCCGGTGGGTTCGGCCGCCCCTCCAGCCTGGGTTTCCTCCCTCTCCCAGTCTATATCCGACTTGGCACAGGTCTCCCGTTCTGTGGTGACTGCCTTTGAGAGATCTACCCTTCACCGGCCCTCTAGAAGGTCCCGTTTCCCTTTTCCCTACACTTCGCATAAGCGTAATAGGGGTGTCTCCTCTGACTCCTCCCACGAGTCTTCTGGTAGACATGGGCGTTCTTCTCGCAGGTCTCGCCCGACCACTTCTTCAGGCCACACACGTCAATCTTCCAGAGGATGTTCCCATGGTCGCTGTTCCGGCTCTCCTGAGCCACGTACCAGGTCGGAGTCTCCCTCTTCCAGGGCCGCCTCTACTCGTTTGCACTCTCCTGGAGAGCTAGCGGCCGAGGGTTCCGATTCGGAGGACCGTTCGGACTCAGTTGACACTGTGAACTCATTGGTTATGGCCATTAGAGACACCTTGATCCTAGAGGAGCCAGGAACTTCGGACGCAGCTCCAGAAGTATCCTTTCATCGTGCCCGACCGGCACCCAAGGTGTTCAGCTCTCACGCTGAATTTAAGGCCATTCTAGAATCCGCCTGGAAGCACCCTGAGAAGAAGTTTCAGGGACTGAAGAAGGTCCAAGCGCGATATCCTTTCGCCAAGGACCTTGTCTCCAAAGTGACTTCCTCTCCGTCGGTGGATCCTCCGGTTTCCCGCCTCTCTAAGGCCCCTACCTTGCTGCTGGCGGATGCAGCTGCCTTCAAGGACGCTGTTAGCGAAGTATGACTTTGAAGCAGCGGGTTCTTCCCTGCTTCCTGCCTTCGCCTCAACCTGGGTGTATAAGGCCCTCTCGGTTTGGCATTCCCAACTCCGTCAGGGCATTCTTTCAGGTTCTTCCCCGGAAGAACTGTCTGCTCTGGCCCTCCAATGTTCCAAAGCTGGAGATTTCCTGTGCTCTGCTTCCTTGCACTCAGCTCGCTGCGCTGCCTTTGCCACCGGTAATCTGGTGGCCCTCTGTCGTTCCATTTGGCTTAAAACTTGGAACGCGGACGCTGCATCTAAAAAGTCTCTCTCACAGAGATTCCTTTTACTGGCTCCCGACTTTTTGGCAAGCGCCTGGATGAGATTATCTCTGAGGCGACAGGGGGCAAGAGCTCTTTATTACCTCAAAACAAGCCTAGCACTTCCTTCTGCAGGAAGTCTTCTTCCTTCCGGTCCTTTCGGACATCTGGCCCTTCTAAAGGGTCCAGCCAGGCGCCTCCACTGGACAAGAAGGTCCCCTTTTTCAAGGCGCGCCCCTCGGGGAAGTCGGACACCAACCGTCATGATCGTCACATTACAATTTTTCCCGAACACCAGCAGTACCTCCGCTTTGTGGTTCCGGAAGGTCATTATCAATTTGTGGCTCTCCCCTTCGGTCTGGCCACAGCGCCACGAGTCTTTACCAAGATTCTGGCGCCTGTGGTAGCTCTGTTACGGTCAAGAGGGGTCTCAGTGAAACCCTACTTGGACGACCTCATCAAAGCCCCCTCCCCTGGAGAATGTGAGCCTCACTCTTCAGACCTTATGTCGCTTCGGGTGGATGGTCAACCGAGACAAGTCTGTTCTCTCCCCCACCCAGTCTCTGGTCTTCTTGGGGCTTCAGTTCGACTCTGCCTCGGCTCGCATTCGCCTTCCGCCGGACAAGCGTCTGGCCCTCTTTTCGGGAGCCCGCTGCCTCCGGACACCATCCCTGGTCTCAATCTGTACTTGCATCCTGAAGTCCTGGGTCAGATGGTGGCAGCCATGGAGGCCGTGCCCTTTGCTCAGTTTCATTACCGTCCTCTTCAGCTGGCGATACTTCCACGATGGGACAGGTCCCCTCTCTCTCTCTCGATCCCAAGATTCTTCTTCCGCTCCGGACTCGGCGGTCTCTGCGCTTGTGGCTCTGCTCCCCTCTTCTTCTTCAGGGGCGTTAGTTCCTCCCCCTCCACTGGCAGGTGGTCACGACGGACGCCAGTCTGTCGGGCTGGGGGGGTGTTTTCAGGAATCAGACGGTTCAGGGCCTCTGGCCCCCCCAAAGTAGCCCTTCTTTTCATAAACGTTCTGGAACTGAGGGCGATTTTTCTGTGTCTGAAGCATTGGGAGTCCCTGCTTCTGGGTCACCCTGTCCGTGTCCAGTCGGACAATGCCACGGCTGTGGCATACATCAATCGGCAGGGCGGCACTCGCAGCTCAGTGGCCATGTCCGAGGTGTCAAAGATCCTCCTCTGGGCGGAACAAGTGGTTCCAGCCATTTTGGCGATTCACATTCCGGGAGTTCTCGTTTGGGAAGCGGATTTCCTCAGTCGGTCCTCAGCTGACCCTGAAGAGTGGTCTGCGACCTCTGGGGGACCCCGGACGTGGACCTCTTCCCGTCTCGACACAACCGGAAAGTTCCGAAGTTTGTGTCAAAGACAAGGGACCCCCTGGCCCTGGCCGCGGATGCCTTAGTAATCCTGTGGTCGGGCTTTGTCCTGCCCTACCTGTTCCCTCCTCTCCCTCTCCTTCCCAGGGTTCTGAGGAAGCTCAGTCCCCGCAATTCTGGTGGCTCCCGACTGGCCTCGAAGGGCATGGTATGCCGACGTGGTCTGGCTTCTGGAAGACGTTCCGTTCCGCCTTCCTCTTCGTCCAGACCTACTGTCACAGGGTCCCCTTTACTGTCAAGGGACCCCAATTTACAGTCTCTGCATTTGACGGCGTGGCGGTTGAGACCGCGGTTCTAAGGGCCCGCGGCTTCTCTTCCCAGGTAATTCGCACCATGCTTAGGGCTCGCAAGCCCTCCTCTGCAAAAATTTACCACCGTACCTGGCGGTCTTACTTTCGTTGGTGCGAAGCTCAATCTTTTTCTCCAGTTACCTTTTCCGTGCCCCGTCTCTTTTCCTTTTTACAGTCGGGGTTGGAACTACGGCTGGCTCTCAGTTCCCTTAAGGGTCAGGTTTCGGCCCTTTCTATTCTTTTTCAGCGTCCTCTGGCTTCCAATTCTCCTATCCGGACCTTCCTCCAAGGAGTGGCACATGTGGCCCCTCCTTACCGGTCCCCTTCTCCCCCCTGGGACTTGAACTTGGTTCTAGGCGCTCTCAAGGGTGCACCCTTTGAGCCTCTTAGGGAGGTTCCCCATCGCCTCCTTTCCTGGAAAGTGGCTTTTCTTATAGCTATTACCTCCATTAGGAGAGTTTCTGAACTGGCAGCTCTCTCCTGCCGTTCCCCTTTCCTGATAATTCATCAGGGCAAGGTTGTTTTCCGACCAGATCCATCCTTCTTGCCTAAAGTCGTTTCGGCTTTTCATCTCAACAAGGACATCGTCCTTCCGTCCTTTTGTCCCACTCCTTCTCATCCCAGGGAGCGTCTGCTTCACAATTTGGATGTGGTTCGAGCGGTTCGGACTTATCTTTCCGTCACCTCTTCCTTTCGTCAGTGTGATTCTTTTTTCGTTCTTACGAAAGGCCGTCGGAAGGGACAGCCTGCTTCTAAGGCCACCATTTCTCGGTGGATCCGATGTGCTTTTTCGGAAGCTTACCACTGCAAGGGGAGGACCCCACCTTTCAGGGTTTTGGCTCATTCCACCCGCTCTGTGGGAGCATCCTGGGCTTTCCGAAACAAGGCCTCGGCCTCGCAGATTTGTAAAGCGGCCACTTGGTCGTCTTTACACACTTTTTCAAAATTCTATCAGGTTCATACCTTCGCATCGGCTGATGCTAGTCTGGGCCGTAAGGTGTTGCAGGCGGCGGTGGTACAGCGGACTGCCTGACCTTTTTTTCTTATCTGCCCACCCAAGGGAGTCTGTGTCCCCCAATGGAGCCGATAGAGAAAAGGAGATTTTTTAGACTTACCGTAAAATCTCTTTCTCGAAGGATCCATTGGGGGACACAGCTCCCGCCCCTTTTTTCTGGGGTTCCTTTTCGTCATCTGTGCGAGGGAGTGTTCAGTTATATTTTCTTCGGGTTCTCGTACAGTTCATGTTTTTTTTCCTTTGACCTGTCTGTCTCCTCCTATTGCTCTGAGACTAAACTGAATTGCTCAGTGGCCTGGAGGGGCGGGTATATCCTGCTGGGAGGAGACGACTTTTTGGTTACCATAGTGTCAACCTCCTAGAGACAGCAGCATGTACCCAGAGTCTGTGTTCCCCAATGGATCCTTTGAGAAAGAGATTTTACGGTAAGTCTAAAAAATCTCCTTTTACTGTTTTTGTTCATACAAAGCATCAATAAATAGAGAATCGGACCACTGCACAGCTGACACACAGCATTTAATTTCAACTTTTATTAAAAGGTGTAGCCTCTTTTCTAAGAAATAAAAATATACCATTTATGTGATGTGGGTTTTAGGAAGACACAGAGAGAACTCAAATAAATGTCCTGGCGGTGCAGGCCATCACGTCCCTAGTGCTAAGTGCCATGACCATTCCTTCTGCCGGCAATCCAGCCATCAGCGCCTTGGAGCAGCAGCCACGGAACAAGACTTTAAAGGCTCTTGATACCAGGTACCATATTTCCAGTAAACTTCTCTTTCTACTGTTTTCATTACCTGTCAGTGAATGGGAACCCTCAGAAGTTAAGAACTCTAGGTAACTCTGGCCCTGCTTACACAGCAGCTGGGTTGTTGCAGAGTGTCAGCCCAGGGTTAAGTAGAGGTACATTTACTGCTGCTTTGTGTAGCTTAGAGATGATACCTTAGGCTGAGTTCACACCAGCAGTAAAAGCACCATTGTGTGCCTCTGCCCCAGGTTCTGTAAATGATACATGCTGCGCTATTTTATCTGGCAAACTGCAAGAAGCTGGAAAGTTAATAGGGTCCATTGGGCACCATTGGAGTCCAGTATGCAATCCAATGACAGTGCAGAACAATGGAAAAAAACAATGCTTGTGGGAACCCAGCCTTACCATTCTATATTGCACCAACCCTTATTTGATTGGGTAGGAGGTTCATCCGCTGGGAGTATTTATCTTTTATCATCATTGATCCCTAAATGTTATGTTTACACCGCAGATATTTTTATTAAAAAAAATCCATATCAAATTTGGAAAAGAAGATGTGGCAGTCATCAGATCCTTGTATGTATGCAATGGATATGCATATTAAAATGCTGCATATTCTACCTCCAATAGTGAGCTACACTTGTTTTTTGTTTTGCTTTTCATGACAAGGATTTCACATCAATGCCATTGGAAACAATAGAATTTAAATTGGATTTTGTCTCAGAATCCTTAGCAGAATCTGCATGGAACATACTGTGTGAACATAAACGAATAACTAACTCCAGTGTTGGACAGTCCTGGTTTCATCATGGGTGAAGTGTGCATGCCCTCATAACTGAATTATTATTTCATCTATATTTTTAGGTTTGGCAGAAAGCTGAGTGTTGTTAGAGGAATTGTGGAGCAGGAAATCCAATCGATGATATCTAGAAGGGACAATATCGCCACACACCATGCTTATCAAGCATGGGACCCTGTGCCTTGTTTATCTGCTGCAACCACAGGTATTTTAACACATTAAATAGCGAATTTAGGTGTGTGTGGAGGGCGGGGGGTTGGCTCAAATGTATACTAGCATGTGTTGACTCTAGTCTGTGTTGCCTGCTCACTAAGTGGTACAAAGAGGGTTTCCAATACAGCCTTCAACTCATTTCCTACTTCATCAGGAAAGTAGCTTAAAGCAACAATAAAACTACATTCCAGGCTCCTAAAGGAATTGAATATCGCTAGGATATGCCATCACTGTATGATAGGTGGGGTCAAACATCTGTGATCCTCACCGATTTTGAGAAAGAACAGGCTGGAGCATTGATTCAATGCTGCAGCTCCTTCACAGCTTTTCCCTGCACTGCAGCATCCACCCACCCACTACACAGGGAAACTGCAGCACAGCCCGTTCAATACACAAATATGAATATAGATGTTATAGATATAGATGGTATTCCGGGCTAAAACATTTTATCCCCTAGCCAAAGGATAGGGATAAGATGTCTGATCGTGGGGGGCTCGCTACTGAGACCCCCTGCGATCTCCCTGCAGCATCCGCATTCTATGCGGGTGCTGAATCTTCAGTTTCGGAAACCTCCGGGTTTCCGGTACTGGGGACGTGACGTCACGCCACGCCCCCTCCATTCATGTTTATGGGAGGGGGCGTGGTGGCCATCACGCCCCCTCCCATAGACATGAATGGAGGGGGTGTGGCGTGACGTCACGATCCCAGTCCCGGAAACCCGGAGGTTTCCAAAACTGAAGATTCAGCACCCGCATAGAATGCGAGTTCTGCAGGGAGATCGGGGGGGTCTCAGCACCGGGCCCCCCGCGATCAGACATCTTATCCCCTATCCTTTAGATGGAGATAAAAAAGTTTTGCCCGGAATACCCCTTTAAGCATTTGATGCTCCTTTAAACTCACCTGTGAGTCCAGATCTAAATCCCATTGAACACCTGTGGAGAGATTTTAAAGGGGTACTCCGGTGAAAACCTTTTCTTTTAAATCAACTGGTGGCAGAAAGTTAAACATATTTGTAAATTACTTCTATTAAAAAATCTTAATCCTTCCTGTACTTATTAGCTGCTGAATACTACAGAGGAAATTCTTTTCTTTTTGGAATGCTCTCTGATGACATCACGACCACAGTTCTCTCTGCTGACGTTATTATAATAATAATAACGCTTTATTTATTGTTGTCCTTAGTGGGATTTGAACCCAAGTCCCCAGCACTGCAAGGCAGCAGTGCTAACCACTGAGCCACCATGCTGCCCTTAGTATACATCTGCTATGCACGGTTGCTAAAATGGACAGAGATGTCAGCAGAGAGCAGTGTGCTCGTGATGTCATCAGTGTTCCAAAAAGAAAGGAATTTCCTCTGTAGCATTCAGCAGCTAATAAGTACAGGAAGGATTAAGATTTTTTAATAGAAGTAATTTACAAATATGTCTAACTTTCTGCCACCAGTTAATTTAAAAGAAAAAAGGTTTTCACCGGAATACCCCTTTAACATTGCTGTTGGGAAAAGGCACCCTTCCAATAAGAGAGACCTGGAGCAGTTTGCATAGGAAGAGTGGTCCAACATTCCGGCTGAGAGGTGTTAAGAAGCTTATTGATGGTTATAGGAAGCAACTGATTTCAGTTATTTTTTCCAAAGGGTGTGCAACCAAATATTAAGTTAAGGGTGCCAATAATTTTGTCCAGCCCATTTTTGGAGTTTGGTGACATTATGTCCAATTTGCTTTTTTTCCCTCCCTTTTTTGGTTTAGTTCCAATACACACAAAGGGAAAAAACATGTGTATAGCAAAACGTGTTACTGCAATCCTTTTCTGTGAGAAATACTTCATTTACTAGAAAAATTTCTGGGGTGCCAACTAGAGATGAGCGAACTTACAGTAAATTTGATTCGTCACGAACTTCTCGGCTCGGCAGTTGATGACTTATCCTGCATACAGGAGTTCAGCTTTCAGGTGCTCCGGTGGGCTGGAAAAGGTGGATACATTCCTAGGAAAGAGTCTCCTAGGACTGTATCCACCTTTTCCAGCCCACGGGAGCACCTGAAAGCTGAACTAATTTATGCAGGAAAAGTCATGAAGAGCCGAGAAGTTTGTGACGAACCGAATTTACTGTAAATTCGTTCATCTCTAGTGCCAACATTTACGGCCTTGACTGTATCCACACAGTTGTATATTTCACCTGTTGTCTCTCTTTAACAGGTGGTATGATGATCTAATCATATCTACTTCATATCTAGATCATATGAGTTCTTCATCTTGCGGCAACTGTTTACTATTGATAATATTTGCCATTGTGACTCAGAATAGACATTTGGCACATAAATCCAGCCTTACAAATATCAAATGACCGATATCGTCACCCCACTATTGCACCCCCTTAGTGTTAACTTCTTTGTATACTCAACACCTAGATCATACATACACTACAGCTGTGTCTGTTACTTGCCATATCTTTATCTTTCCTTCCATTGCATTTTTCTCCAGATCTTTTAACCTTTTTATATATATATATATATATATATATATATATATATATATATATATATATATATATATAATTTTTTTATTTTTTTATCTGCTGCTATTATGTCAGGCTGCTGTGTGACCTTTCATACCCAGCGTGAGAGCACAGTAGCATCACTGTCCACCATACTATTACAGGCCATTATATGTCCTCCTGAATCTCCTCCAGCAAGGAAACTTTCATGTCAGATCCTCACAGATATCCCATTTCTTTCATTACATACAATTATTTTCTGAAACAGAGAAGATTCTCCATCGTTTGATGTGCTGTGGATACATTATTTTTTTATCTTTTGTGCCTGTATTTCAGGAGCTCTGATAAGTCACGAGAAGCTCTTACTGCAGATCAATACAGAACGTGAGATCGGGAATATGAGCTATAAGTTGGGCCAAGTGAGTCATTTAAAAAGAGATTTTCATTGCTACCTATTGAAGTGCTCAACTCATCAGTGTACAAGTCATCGACATGCAAAGGAAGCAGCCATTTTTAAATGGGCTTCTAACATAAAGTGTATGTGGGAAGATAGAGAGAAATAAAGATAGATAAAAATAATTTTTAAAAATAAAATACAAGTATTAGATTGCTTTAATATGCCTATCCAGCTCAGCGTGAACATGAATAGGGAACAATACTGCAACGTCCATACACAGCACAATTGTGCAATAAGTTCACCTGAATACTGGATCAGATATATACAGTACTTGTCAAATAGAAATGTTGAAATAAATACATTGCAAAAAGGATGTCACTTCTGTTCCCTTGGCCTTATTGATCCACTCCCTAGATATAAAGTGTGATTAATGTGCTTGCAAATAGGTGTTATTTTGTTATTATGAAGTTTTCAGTTTTACAGAGCATTTTTGTTGTCAAAAACATGGGAGGGTAAAACACACACTTTACCATCTGAGAACTTACTGTACAGATTTTGCTCAGTCCCCATTCCATACATGTTATTCCCTGTGTTTGATGATGTGCGGGACATGGAGTAATAAGAATAACATGGCAGCTTTCTTGCATAAATAATGCTACCCCTGTCTGTAGGTTGTCATATATTGGAGCTCGGCTACATTAAAATAAGTGTGCAATACCACACTACAGTGGGGAACAAAAGTTTGGGCACCCCAGGTAAAAAATTGTATTAATGTGCATAAAGAAGCCAAGGAAAGATGGAAAATTCTCCAAAAGGCATCAAATTACAGATTAGACATTCTTATAATATGTCAACAAAAGTTAGATTTTATTTCCATCATTTACACTTTCAAAATAACAGAAAACAAGAAAATGGCGTTTGCAAAAGTTTGGGCACCCTGCAGAATTTATACCATGCACTGCCCCCTTTGCAAAGCTGAGACCTGCCAGTGTCATGGATTGTTCTCAATCATCATCTGGGAAGACCAGGTAATGTCAATCTCAAAGGTTTTAAATGCCCAAACTCATCTGGCCTTACCCCAACAATCAGCACTATGGGTTCTTCTAAGCAGTTGTCTAGAAATCTGAAACTGAAAATAGTTGTCGCTCACAAAGCTGGAGAAGGCTATAAGAAGATAGCAAAACGTTTTCAAATGTCAATATCCTCTGTTCGGAATGTAATTAAGAAGTGGCAGTCATCAGGAACAGTGGAAGTTAAAGCAAGATCTGGAAGACCAAGAAAAATATCAGACAGAACAGCTTGCACGATTGTGAGAAAAACAATTCAAAACCCACGTTTAGAAAGATCTGGCAGACACAGGAGTTGTGGTACACTATTCCACTATAAAGAGATACTTGTACAAATATGGTCTTCATGGAAGAGTCATCAGAAAAAAAAACTCTCCTACGTCCTCCCCACAAAAATCAGCGTTTGAGCTTTGCAAATGAACATATAGACAAGCCTGATGCATTTTGTTCTGTGGACAGATGAGGTTAAAATTTAACTTTTTGGCCTGAATGAGCAAAGGTACGTTTTGAAAAGAAGGGGAACAGAATTTAATGAAAAGAACCTCCTTCCAACTGTTAAGCATGGGGGTGGATCGATCATGCTTTGGGGTTGTATTGCAGCCAGTGGCACAGGGAAAATCTCACGAGTAGAAGAAAAAATGGATTCAATAAAATTTCAACAAATTTTGGATGCTAACTTGATGCCATCTGTCAAAAAGCTGAAGTTAAAGAGTTTCTACAAATGAATAATGATCCTAAACACACCTCGAAATCCAAGGGGGATTACATAAAGAGGCGTAAACTGAAGGTTTTGCCATGGCCTTCACAATCTCCTGACCTCAACATAATTGAAAATCTATGGATAGACCTTAAAAGAACAGTGCGTTACAGACAGCCAAGAAATCTCAAAGAACTGGAAGACTTTTGTAAGAAAGAATGGGCAAAGATACCTCAAACAAGAATTGAAAGACTCTTGGCTGGCTACAAAAAGCATTTACAAGCTGTGATACTTGCTAAAGGAGGCAGTACAAGATATTAACTCTGCAGGGTGCTCAAACTTTTGCAGATGCCATTTTTTTGTTTTCTGTTATTTTGAAAGTGTTAATGATGGAAATAAAATCTAACTTTTTTTTGGCATATTATAAGAATGTCAAATCTGTAATTTGATGCCTTTTGGAAAATTTTCCATCTTGCCTTGGCTTTTTTATGCCCAAACTTTTGATCTCCACTGTAAACCTATGGACAGGTGTGATACTGTTTTGGGAAGAAAGCAGCCATGTTTTTTTAATCTTGCATAAACCCTTAAACTACTACACAGTGTTCTCATCTTTTAGGTCTCTATCCATTCTGTATGGCTGGGAAACAATATTACCCCTCTGAGACAAGAGGAGCTTGATGAAGATGAGGAGGATGAGAATGATACCCCAGCCCCGTCCTCCCCACCAACATCTCCTATAAACTCCAGGTTTGTCCTTCCTTTAGACTTAGTGTAAACCACAGCTGGGTGCTGTGCTGTATTGTGATTTATCCACCTGTATTTGTTTGCAGGAAACATCGTGCCGGAGTTGACATACATTCCTGTTCACAATTTCTTCTTGAGCTCTACAGCCAGTGGATTCTTCCATCTAATACAGGCAAGAAGACCCCGGTCATCCTGATCAGTGAGGTGGTAAGATCGGTAAGTCGCAGGGTTAGAATTTAAAGCAATATGGTGCCCACATGAAGACATTGCCTTTAGATACTCGCGTGTCACCCAAACTGAGTGTCTTGAAAGAAAGAAACCAGAGAGCACCATCATCTAGCTCCACACGTCTCAAATAATTAAGGGAATCAGCTAGAATGCAGGACAGGGGCCGGTATCTTAAATAAAATCCCTACTCATGGGGTGCCAAGCTTAAAAGTTGTAGAGAACTGGTGCATAAACATATAGGAATAAAGCTTGCACTCACCGTTCCTGTAGCTTATTCTTCAGATGGTCATTCTTTTCAGGCAGGAAGATCTTGGTGATGCGGGGCACTCGGAGGCAAACAGCTGTTTTCGCACACAGCCGTGTGCTTCTTCCGGTCTCGAGGCCGGAAGAAGCACACTGCTGTGTGCGAAAAGATCTCCCTGCCTGAACGGAATGACCGTCTGAAGAATAATCTACAGGAACGGTGAGTGCAAGCTTTATTCCTATATTTTTATACAAACGGAGTGTGTGTTGACGCATAAAATTGCAGCTGGAATGCAATGAGAAGCACAATCCATGCATCTGTAAGGCTGGAATGCAATGAGAAGCACAATCAATGCATCTGTACAGTTCATGTATCAGGTTTTTGATAAAAAAACGAATTCCTCAAAACCTGACTAAACTGTATCAAAACGTGTGTACAAATTTTTATCTGTATACGGTTTGAAAAATTGTCCGGTGGCATCCGTTTTTTAAGAAAAAAAACTGTATACACTTTTAACTTTTCACTCCATTATGAATAAAGTTTCACTTGTTTGATTGAAACTCCAAGAAACATAACTGAGCAAAGCCAAAAACCGTATGGTGAAAATCGGATGGAACGGTACGCACATACGGTTCTGTACGGTTCCCATTGACTCCCATGTTAAAAAAATTTAAAAAAAACGCATACTGTTTAATACAGTTTTTCACCTGGACCAAAAACCGTGGTAGGCCTCGATTTTCTCTCCGGAAAAAAAAAGTAAAAAAAACGTATGGTTTGAAAAACGGAGACGACCGTATACATTATGGTGCATACGGTTTTGAATGGGAAGTCTATGGACTCGGTTTTCTGTACGGTTGCATACGTTTTTTTTTTTTTTTTTTATGAAACCGTATAGTAAAATCGTGGTGTGAACACACCCTAACACTGACAAGACCTTGTTCATTACTCCTGTAGAAAGAAGTGGTTATCTGTTGGCAATAGTTTTAAAGAAGGAAATGTCATGTCACATGATAACACGTTGCACAGCTATATACCTTCTCACATTTGCTGTATCCCTCTGTGGTTCAAAGCTGCATTCATTCCTATGCATCCTTACCAGGCTTACTGAAGATCTGTGCTAAAGTCCTTTTCTGGTGAATTGGACTTGTGAGCAGAACTACAACGTATACTACTTTTTAGACTAGTTCTGTGTATAACCTGCATTATGGTTAACAGATATGTCGAATCTTTCTTATAATCTCCATGTAGCTATGACCACCCCTGGTACTTTGTGTTTGCAGTGTTTCCCAACCATGGTGCCTCCAGCTGTTGCAAAACTACAACTCCCAGCATGCCCGGACAGCCAAAGGCTGTCCGGGCATGCTGGGAGTTGTAGTTTTGCAACATCTGGATGCACCCTGGTTGGGAAACACTGCTTATAAGTTACAAGGTAAATAACAAGCACCCCAACGTTTGCTCGTTAGACTCTGATGCATTTGTATAGTGTACGTTTTATTTCTGTATAAATCTAGGTTGAGGCTCCAATAAATAAGGATCTAAACAATAATAGCAAGGAGGTTTATTTCCTCTAATGGAAGCCTATATATATATATATATATATATATATATATATATATATATATATATATATATATATATGCCGGAGCTTTCCAAGTGTATACAGCAAACTTACTCTGCAAGTCGGTGTGTACGCCACCTTTACGAATGCAGGGACTGTGCTTATTAATGTACATGTGGTTTCTTTGTGAGAACATTGCTGTGGCTCTGCTTTGTCATTCACTGTTTGTCACCCTTTCCTTCACAGTTGCTGGCAGTGTCTGATCTATTTACTGAGAGAAATCAGTTTGAGATGATGTACACAGCATTAACCGAGCTCCAGAAACAGCACCCGTCTGAGGATGAAATTCTCATCCAGTATCTAGTGCCTGCGATCTGCAAAGCTGCGGCCGTGCTGGGAATGGTAAGATCAGCTCACACAGCCTGAAGTTCTATTACACGCAATGGGAGCGGAGATCTGACTGCTTTCCTAATCTCTGGGTGGTGCCATCCTTTTGTTACCTACTCCATTAGCAGTTCTGTCAGGACTATTATCAGGCAGCCTGTTAGGTGGGGTGGAGAGAAGAACTGACTGTGTTCTCTTAGCACAGTAGGGGAATATGATTTCACCATTATCAATGTTATTACAGTCTTTAGATGGAATTACCTTATAGTGCCAAAATATATCCTAAAGGGCTGTGTAGAGATTGCACTTTTTTTTTTGTCTCTATCCACGCTAGGGCTCAGTTTAAAGGGGTACTCCGCTCCCCTGCTTCGGAAGCTCCGCTCCCCAGCGTCCGGAAGTTTATTGTTCCGAACGCTGCGTGCGGGCTTCCGTCGTGCCCCTTTCCCATAGACTTTTGTTGAGGGGGCGGGCGTGACGTCACGAGGGGCGGCCCTGAACACGTAAGCCCGCACGCAGCGTTCGTAACAATAAAATTCCGGATGCTGGGGAGCGGAGCTTCTGAAGAAGGGCAGCGGAGTACCCCTTTAACTTCTCTTCTCCAGACAAAGAACTTATGGCAATATGGCAAAATATGGCATTTGTTAAAGGGGTAGTCCACTGGAAAACTTTGAAAGTTTTTTTTTTTAATTCGTTTTATTGAAAAGTAAATAACTGTAGACCACAGGCCCATTAAAGTGAACATGAAGCACATCCACAGTACATAGAAAAGGGTCATGAGACCATACATCAATTTACAGAATGTAAGCGACAGGATACTCCAGGTTACATCACATGGTAAACGTCAAAGTCATAAAACACTACCCAACTGAGGTAGGGAAACTGAAAACAAAATAGAACAAGAAGGCGAACATTCGCCAAAGTTAGCAATCGTATACCATCCCGCGAGGAGCACCAATACTATCACTAGTTAGTGGTACCATCAAATAACCCATGATAAATAATCCCGAAAGGCACCCACGCATCCAAAGAGGTAGAAAAAGAATCGACAAATGTACACAGAAAGAGAAACGAAGGTTAGTAGAGACCACAGATAGCAAGCATAATATCAATGTGTCTTACACTGTCCCAGAGGAGGTCACAGAATACGAGCATTGAGTCAAGGGAGAGGAACACCAACCACCCCACACAGAATAAAATTTACCCGGGCACTTCCTATTTTTGTACACTATGTGTGAGAAAGGCAGTGTAGCATTCACCAAAGCCTTCCATTGAGTCAGGGTAGGAGAGCCGGGGTCCATCCATTTAAGAGCAATAGCCTTCCTGGCCAAGAACAGAGTTTCCCGCAAAAACGTACGTACGTGATGTGTCCATATCTCCTCATCTAAGATACCAAAAAGGCAGATCAAAGGATCAAGAGATAGGGAAGGTTGAGCCAGAGTAGCTAAAAAAGTGAGCACTGCACGCCAGAAAGCTGCGATATATGGGCAAGCCCAAATCAAATGCCAAAAGTCTGCCCTGGCAGCGCTACAACGATGACAGGCATCGGAGTCTGAACGACCCATTCTATTGAGCCTTAAAGGAGTAATATAACTATAGTGTATAATGTTCAATTGGATCAATTTATTATTCGCCGCCGGGGACACTAACATGTGGGAGGAAAAAATGTCCTCCAATACATCCTTAGTCAAATTAGGGATATGGGATTCCCAATGCCGGACCGCCGATACTGGATTGCGGGAGTTCTTGGCCTGAATAAGGTGCGTGTACAGGATGGACACCAGCCCCCTGGGACCCTGTGACTTCAAAACCCCGATGAGGGGAAACGCTGATATCAATGGGCTCCCAATGGGGAACTGGGCATTCAGGGCGTGTCGGAGCTGGAGGTATTTAAAAAAACTATTTCTGGGAAGAGCATGACTGGATTGCAACTGATCAAATGAACAGAGCACATTGTCACGATATACATGCCCCAAGGTGAGCACCCCCGCGTTCTGCCAGAAGACTGGGTCCAGAGCATCGCTCACTTGAGGAAGTTGAGGATTATGCCATAGAGGGGTATCCTCAGCGATGTCAGTATATCCATATATCCCCTTAACAGCCCGCCACACCTTTATAGCCAGCTTATGAAGTTGGAGATAAGCTCTACCACCCAGAACAGGACTATCTAGCAGCATCCTAAGGGACATTGTCGGGACAGACCTAGCTAGGGATTGTTCGGAGTCCGGCACCACATCCCCAGAGATCCAGTGCCTGATATACCGAAGTTGACCGGCCAAATAATATAAATAAAAATCAGGGAGTGACATTCCCGCCGCCAACTTGGGGCGTTGTAACGTGGTTAGCCGAATTTTAGGTCTATTGGGGCCCCAAATAAATGGTGAAAGAAGGGAGTGAAGAGAATCAAAGAAGTGTCTAGGTACAGGCACTGAGGCATGCTCCAGCGCATAAAGGCACTTAGGTAAGACAATGAGTTTAATAAGATTGATACGGCCAGCGACCGACAATGGGAGCGTGGTCCACACCCGGAACTTCGCTTTAACATAAGGAAGTAGAGTGAGTATATTGGCGGACAGGTCAAGCAAAGGATCTCTGTGAATGTGCACCCCCAAATACTTAAATGAGGAAACCACCGGGAGGCCATTCATTACCGGGGGCCAATCCCTAGACAGAAGCGGCATCACTGCAGACTTAGTCCAGTTGATGAGTAGACCAGAGAAATACCCAAATCGGTCCATGAGTGTCATGACATAAGGTAGCATCACTGTAGGGTCAGAGAGGAATAACACCATATCATCGGCATATAGGCCTATGCGCTCCTCCCGGCCCCCCGTAGACATACCTCGGAAGCCAGGATCCTGCCGAATGCGGAGGGCGAGGGGCTCCACTGCCACCGCAAACAGAAGCGGGGACAAGGGACACCCCTGACGTGTGCCCCGGCCGAGAGCAAATGGGGAGGAACACACACCATTCACCAGGATCTGGGCCTGCGGGCATCTGTACAGGAGGGACACCCATTTTCTAAAATTAGGACCAAAACCAAATTTAACAAGGGTAGCCTGCAAATAACCCCATTCCACGGAATCAAAGGCCTTGGCGGCGTCCAGCGACGCCAAAGCCCAATCTCCCCCCAGAGCGTTACCCACCTGGACAGCCGCCTGTACCCTACGGATGTTATCGGATGTGGATTTGCCAGGCATAAAGCCGGATTGATCTGGGTGAATTATGGATAGGATTACCTTGTTCAATCGGTTAGCTAAAACTTTCGTAAGCACCTTATAATCCAGATTCAGCAGCGAAATGGGTCTGTAAGAACCGCACTCCACAGGATTTTTATCAGGTTTTAGGAGAACAACTATGGTTGCCTCATACATGGAGGCTGGTAGAATACCATCCTCAAATGCCCGTTCAAACATTGCAAGCAGGGAAGGAAGGAGCATGTCGGAATACCGCAAGTAAATCTCCAGTGGAAGGCCATCAGGGCCCGGAGATTTACCCTTAGTCATGTCCACCATGGCATCCTGAATCTCCAGTAAGGAGAGGGGGGCCTCCAACATCATCCGATCACTATCCGATAGTACCGGAAAGTCAATACCGTCCAGGTAGGTGTCCAACTCCTCAGCACCATATTGCACCTGTGAAGAATAAAGATTAGAGTAGTATGTGGCAAAGCAACGCGCAATGTCCGCAACCCCCGACAGCTCGGACCCATCCGAGGCCACTATCTTAAGAATCGCAGGGGCAGAAGAGTTCTGCCTGACTATATGTGCTAACAGCTTACTAGATTGATTGCCATGTTCAAAGTAGAATTGTTTTGTGAAAAACAGCTTTCTATTGGCCTTCTCTGAGAGGTGCAGCATATATTGCCGCCCCGCACACAGCCATTCAACCTTATTAGCCTCGGATGAGTCCGCAACGTATCGGGCCTCCAACTCCGCACATCGTCCAGCCAGCTCCTCCTCCCGCCTAGACGTTGACTTTTTGAGAAAGGAGATAGTGGAGCGCAAACACCCCCTCAAATACGCTTTCAGTGTCTCCCATACCAGGGTGGGGGAACTCCCAGGGGAATTAGCCTCAAGAAAGACTCGAAGCTGGTCTGGAATACGGTCGCAGGGGCCTATCTGTTCCAGCCAGAAAGGGTGGATTTTCCACCTCCGTGGTGAACCAGGATCTATCATGGAGACATCAAGCATTAGGGGGGAATGGTCTGATATAGCCCGCGGTTCATAGGAAACCGCTGAAACTTGGGGAAGAAGGAGCGAGTTGCCACATGCAAGGTCAATCCTGGACAGCGCATTTCTGCCCAGAGTGTGACAAGAGTATTGCCTAGCCTGAGGGTACCTGGCCCTAAAAATGTCCACCCATCCAACCTCCTCCAAAAACAGCGATAAAGGGCCACCCCCGACTCCCGCCGGGATCCCCCTGGGGCTATGACGATCTAGGGACGGATTCGGTACCATGTTGAAGTCCCCCATACAGAGGACACGGGCAGAGGGATAACTAGCTGCGAATGTAACCGCCTTATGGAGTATATCCATAGAGGCGGGGGGAGGGTTGTATATGAATAAGAAGACAAAAGGCACATTATTCAAGAATGCGTATACGAAGATAAAACGACCCTGTGAATCCTTACGTACTGTAACCGGGTCCCACCTCACTCTCCGACTAACCAGTAGGGAAACCCCCCTTGAGAAGGACGTGTGATAGGAGTGCAAGGACCATTGGACCCAGGGTTTAGAAAGCTGCCCAGCTCTATCTGGAGTAAGATGTGTCTCCTGCAGTGCCACAATATGAGGCTGATACTTCCTAATATGGGAGAATATCATAGTGCGCTTGCGCGGGGTGCGTGCTCCTCTAACATTCCATGACATTATCTTAATATCAGCCATAAGAAGAGACAACACATAAAACAGCAGGGGGAGAGGTAAAGACAGAGAAGACATACATGCCCCAGCCGGGGTGAGAAATACTGACAGGGATGCGCGGGACCATATATAGACCGTGGTACTGAAGTGGTTAGACCCAAAACCCTACTAATAGGTGACCTCGCGGGTAGGTATCTTGGAGGCAAAATGAAACCCCAAACTAAGTAGGGGAACAGTAAATAAATCAAACAGTAAACATATTTATACCAGTGTTGCATAAGCATCAGTGGAGCAACAGCTCCATCTAGTGGGGAGAACCTGCTCTTACATACTAACAGTGGAGAACCCTGAGTATGTACATCAATCAGTAGGAGAGTATTAGTCCAACTGGGACCCGAGAGAAGAAGTGGAGGAGAATACAGGAAGAAAGAGAAGAGAAGAAAAAAAACGAGGGGGGGGGGGGAGGAGAAAAGGAGGGAGAGAAGAGGAAGGAGAGAGGAAGGAGAGAGGAAGGAGAGAGAGGGTGGACGGGAGGGGGAAGAACAGGGGGTGGAGGGAGGGTCCCACGTAGGAGAGAAGGATAGGGGAAGCAGGAGAGAGAGAGAGGAAATAGAACATGAGAAACTCATATGATCAACAGTAAATCCCATCCCCTCCTCAGGAGATTGTCCACCCGCCACCCCGACCCCCCCACAAATGGAAAAAATAATAAAAAAAAAATAGGGGAAGAAAAAAGGAAAAAAAAATAAAATAAATAATAACCCCAGCATACAGGAGTCACACAGCAAGGGACAGTCCAGGTAGTCGAGGAACAAAAGGCCTAAGGCACTAAAATGGGGGGGGGGTTTTGTTGGTTAGGAAGGGAGAATGGGAAGGGGGGGGAAAAATGGCACATCAGGGAGGGGGGAAGGAGACCATATAAAGATCGCGTACTAGTAGTCCAGTGGCCGACGTCCTCCAAGTCCGTGACTCAAAAAAAAAAAAAAAAAAAAAAAAGGGGGGGGGGGAAAAAATGTAAAAAAAATGGACCGACCCGGGAAAAAGGGACAGGGTGACGTGGAAGGTAGACTGAAGAGGGACAGAGTAAATCCTTTCAGAGGGTCAGGGTAGGGCCCTCATGCAGTCCCGGAGGAACAGTCCTGAGTCAGGGCACACAGCAGTCCAAAGTAAGCAACAGGATGGGGGCGAGGGAAGGGAGAGGTAAGGCCTGGGATCATCAGGGGGGCATTAGGTGCATGGGAAGAGTGGAGGATCTGGGGAGACTAGGCTCCCGGGGAGGGGGGAAGAGGAAGCACAGTACCTTGAGCTCCGCAGAGGGGACCGGGAGACCGGGGCCATACAGGGGGGTAGAGGTAAGGAGAGGGAGGGTAAAGGTCATGGCAGGAGGTCCTGTACCGGCATCTCCATCTCTCCACGTAATCCGGGGTCACCTACAGGATCCGGTTCAACGTTGGCGCCGTAGCCAGTCATCCGCATCCTGCGGGGAAGTAAAGAAAATCGCCCGGTCACCATCCACGATCCTCAACCGGGCAGGGTATGCCATGGAATATGGTACCCCTCTCTCTCTCAGCCGCGCCTTGATAGAAGTAAACGAGGCCCTCTTGCGTTGAAGATCAGAGGAGAAGTCCGGGAAAATGGACACCTTTGCGTTCTGCACTATGATCTCCGGCAGCCGCCGGGCAGAGCGGAGGATCAAGTCCCGATCATTGCAGTTGAGAAACCTCGCCAATAGAGGACGAGGAGGTGCACCAGGGATCGGAGGCTTAGATGGTACTCGGTGTGCTCTCTCCACGGCGTAAGCAGCTGAGAATGGGGCATCCGGAAAAAGCTCTTTGATCCAGGACTCCACATAGGCCCCCGGGTTCTGACCCTCCGCCCGCTCAGGAAGACCGATCACTCTAATGTTATTCCGGCGCAGCCGGTTCTCGAGGTCGTCATTCTTCTGACGGGCCAAATCCAGCTGCTCCCGGACCTCGCGGAGTGAAGAGGGTAGAGGCTGTACCGTGTCTTCCAGGGTGGAGATGCGCGTCTCAGTCTCCGTCACCCGCTCCCTCAGGGTCTGAAAGTCCTGCCGTAGGAGGCCCACGTCCACCCTGACCTCTTCAAGCTTTCCGGTGAGAGAAGTGCGGCATGTCTGGATCGCCATCAGGAGGGTATCGCTCACCTCTCGAAGGGTCAGGTCAGTAGAATCTGCTCCCTCTTCACGATGTGGAGCTTCTCCTTCCTCCTCAGCCGCTGGTGGAACACGCGCCCCGGCCTGAGCGGCGCCATCTTGCCTGACAGCGCGGGCATAGTCCCGGAGCTTTTCCACGGCCGGTCGATCCTTGTTTCTCGTCGGGTCTTGTTTAGAGGCCATAATGCGGGTCCTCAGCCGAGTCTGTGGGGTCAGGGACTCCAGGATTCACCTCAGGATAAGTTAAATGCAGGTTCTAAGCGGGAGCACTCACAGCGTGCGACCGCTCATCTCAACCGCCAAGCCACGCCCCAACTTTGAAAGTTAAACAGATATTTTAAATACGTTTACTGAAAAATTGTAATCCTTCCAGTACTTATCACCTGCTGTTATGATCCACAGGAAGTTAATTTATTTTTGAATTTCCTTTCTGTCTGACCACAAGTGCTCTCTGCTGACAACTCTGTCCATTTTAGGAACTGTCTAGAGCAGGACAGGTTTTCTATGGGGATTTGCTCCTGCTCTGGACAGTTCCTGACATGGACAGAGGTGTCAGCAGAGAGCACTGTGGTCAGACAGAAAGGAAATTCAAAAGGAAAAGAACTTCCTGGGGATCATAACAGCAGCTGAAAAGTACTGGAAGGATTAAGATTTTTTAATAGAAGTAATTTACAAATCTGTTTAATTTTCTGGCACCAGTAGATTAAAAAAAAAAAAAATGTTTTCCAGTGGAGTACCCCTTTTAAGTGTACCTCTAATCATAATCCTGGTAACAGGATATTTGCTTAAATTTTGCAAGCACTTCTGATCTTATGATAGCAATATGGAAACTGATTTGCTGAAAGTCCCATTGACTTGCATGGGACGACCAACAAATGTGTTTCTTGATCGCAATAGTTTGAGTGAGTCACGGGTCCAGAAGTGGCCGCAAAATTTAAAGGACATCTGCAGTGCTGGGCAAAAAAACTTTTTTTTACCTCATTTAATAGGTCTTTGAAAGACCTTTCCAACGATGTCTCCCCCATCAAAATTGGCCCAGTCTTTCTCCCGTTATCAGCACACGAATTACTGAGGACAAGTGAAAGAAAAACTACATCTCCCATCATGCCTTGTGCTTACTTCCTGTAAGCTGCTGCCCTCCCCCTGTTCTATCCCCCCGAGCAAATTATTATATTGTAACGCCCACATCTCCCTCCCCTATGCATACACCCTCCCCTTCTGCTCATCTCCCCCTCCCCATGCTGCTCCTGTCCAGTGATGAAGCAGCTGCCTCCGTGCTCACTGTAGTGTGGACACTGGAGAGTGGAGAGTGAAAGGAAAAATGGTAAAAAACATAATTGTTTGTCTATAAAACTGTCCTGATAGGGGTCCCTCCATCTTTTTCACAACTACAACTCCAAGCATGCCCAGTTATTTTATATGCTGTTCGGGCATGCTGGGAATTCCAGTGGTGCCTCCAGCTGTTGCAAGACTACAAATCCCAGCATGCCCTGTCAGCTTTCTGCTGTATGTGCATGCTTGGAGTTGCAGAGGTGACTCCAGCTGTTGTAAGACTACAAATCCCAGCATGCCGTGTCAGCTTTCTGCTGTTTGAGTGTATAAAGGAGTTGTAGTTCACCAACACCTCTACTTTATCAGGAGACTCCTGGGAGTTGTAGTTCACCAACACCTCTACTGTATCAGGAGACTCCTGGGAGTTGTAGTTCACCAACACCTCTATTGTATCTCTGTAGTCTCCTGGGAGTTGTAGTTCACCAACACCTCTATTGTACCTCTGTAGTCTCCTGGGTGTTGTAGTTCACCAACACCTCTATTGTATCAGGAGTCTCCTGGGAGTTGTAGTTCACCAACACCTCTATTGTATCTCTGTAGTCTCCTGGGTGTTGTAGTTCACCAACACCTATATTGTATCTCTGTAGTCTCCTGGGAGTTGTAGTTCACCAACACCTATATTGTATCTCTGTAGTCTCCTGGGGGTTGTAGTTCACCAACACCTATATTGTATCTCTGTAGTCTCCTGGGGGTTGTAGTTCATCAACACCTATATTGTATCTCTGTAGTCTCCTGGGAGTTGTAGTTCACCAACACCTATATTGTATCTCTGTAGTCTCCTGGGAGTTGTAGTTCACCAACACCTATATTGTATCTCTGTAGTCTCCTGGGAGTTGTAGTTCACCAACACCTCTATTGTATCTCTGTAGTCTCCTGGGGGTTGTTGTTCACCAACACCTATATTGTATCTCAGTAGTCTCCTGGGGGTTGTAGTTCATACACCAGTGTTTCCCAACCAGGGTGCCTCCAGATGTTGCAAAACTACTACTCCCAGCATTCCCTGGTTGGGAAACACTGGCATACACACACATAACAGGGACTACAACTCCCAGCATGTGTCATTCAGTAGTCCCCCCCTCTCACACACAGAATCAGTATGATATTTCTTCCCTGTAGTCTATACACCACCAGCCCGTGCAGTGTAATATGTCTCCTTCACACACACGTCCTCCCCTCCCTGCTCTGTGGTTTGCTCTGTGTTTCCCCCATGATAACTTGAATCCTCCCGGTGATAAGTGAGGTCCTATGTAGACAGAGCAGGGGAGGGGGGAGGAGCTGTGGACGTCCTCATTCTCCCCCTGCTTCAATCTTACAGATAGGGGCGTTTCCGAGGATGAGCCTATGGCTGCCTCAGAAAGCACCCGCTCATGAATATGCATAAGCAGGGAGGAGCTGACAGAGGCTAGGGGGGGGCACAAACACTGCTGGGAGGAAGAGATCTCCGTCCCCAAGATGGTGGCTGCAATGTAATGAATAGGGGACGGACGCAGGACTACTGGGCTATGCTGGCAACTCTAATATCTCAGAAACGGCTGCATATAGGTAAATAGAACTAATTGACTGAATTGTATAACTTTTGTTTGGGGAACATTTGGGCAGGGATTTTTGACCACTACAGTTGTCCTTTAAGCACATATCCTGCTGCCGAGACCCACAATTAGAGGTACACTTTAAAGGGAAACCCCTGTTAGACCATATGCATAGAATTACTGTAAGATACTTCAGTTACTGCAACCAATATTGCATATTTGTAGTCTGAGGCCAATGCTGTCATTGTTTTCTCAGGATAAGGCTGTAGCAGAGCCTGTCAGCCGCCTCCTGGAGTCCACGCTGCGGAGCACTCACATGCCCAGCCGCATCGGAGCATTACATGGCATCCTGTATGTGCTGGAGTGTGACCTGCTGGATGACACAGCCAAGCAGCTCATCCCTATCATCAGTGACTACCTGCTTTCCAATCTGAGGGGCATTGCACAGTAAGTATCCTGCCAAAAAAACATTTTTAAAAACATTTATGAATAACACATTAGCCGTAAAAGAGTGATCAGTGAGGAGGGTCCTGTGTGGTCCCTGTTCTCATCTAGGAGCTAATAAAAAGTGTAGTCCGTCACCCACCAGTCACATTTTTCTGATAGACCTCCTAACATGCAAACTTAAATAAAACCTTCTACATAAAATAATCCATTTTGTTTCTTCTTCCTCCAGCTGTGTCAATCTTCACAATCAGCAGCACATTCTAGTGATGTGTGCGGCCGCGTTCTACTTGATTGAGAACTACCCTCTTGATGTCGGGTCAGAGTTCACTGCAGGCATCATACAGGTATACAAGTCTGTGGGTTCTTTCCACTTCAAAGTTAGATTTGCCTTAAAGGGGTATTCCAGGAGAAAAACCTTTTTCTTATATCTACTGGCTCCAGAAAGTTAAACAGATTTGTAAATTACTTCTATTAAAAAATCTTAATTCTTCCAATAATTATCAGCTGCTGAAGTTAAGTTGTTCTTTTCTGTCTGGCAGCAGTGCTCTCTGCTGACATCTCTGCTTGTCTCGGGAGCTGCACAGAGTAGAAGAGGTTTGCTATGGGGATTTGCTTCTACTCTGGGCAGTTCCAGAGACAGGAGTCATCAGAGAGCACTTAGACAGAAGAGAACAACTCAACTTCAGCAGCTCATAAGTACCGAAAGGATTAAGATTTTTTTAATAGAAGTAATTTACAAATCTGTTTAACTTTCTGGAGCCAGTTGATTTATATAAAAAAAAAAGTTTTTTCCTGGATAACCCCTTTGAGTTCTGACCTTTTACTTACAAACATCACATGTAAACCATTCAGATTATGATACTTTATTTGGGAAGGAATTTTACAACAATTAGAAATGGTGACATAACTAGGACATGTCTGTACGTCCTGGTAAGTGAAATCTGACTGCTGGGGGTCACTGTGTTAGTTAATCCTTGGCTGAGGATCCAATAAATGTGCTGAAGGCTGGGAAGCAGCACTTTTTAGAACAGTGTTTCCAAACTAGGGTGCCTCCAGCTGTTGCAAAGCTACAACTCCCAGCATGCTGGGAGTTGTAGTTTTGCAACAGCTGAAGGCACCCTGCTTGGGAAACACTGCTTTAGGGATTGGCAGAGGTCAGTCCACACAATTTTTAAATATTTTGGTATATTCTAGAGAATAGGGTGCAGCATGATTTGACTTGTACTGAATATGGGAATTTAGTAATATTTGTTTGCACTAACAGTATGTGAGATTTGTTATGAGGGTTGCAGTGCTACTGAAATATATATATATCTTTACTGTCACGATCAATCACCTCCATAAACATTAATGGGATTTAGTGAGACAGGATATTTTTTCAGGCATTTGGGCCCCGATAACAACAAACCCCTTAATAGCAATATATCTCACATTACTGACTATCTGTTGTATTCTATGTACTAGACCTTTATGAATTGATTGAAAATACAGGATCATGGCTCCTTACTCTCCTGTGTAACGTTAATGCAGTAGATGTATAAATTATACTTTATGTGCAGGCGTATTGCTTGAGGAACCTTGATCTCTAGGCTCTCCTAAGGGTATGCTCACACTGAGGAATTGGTGAGGAATTCTCACGTAAAAAAAAAAAAATACATTTCGGCCAGAATTCCACGTCAATTTCACACCCCAAAAAGAAAGGAAATTCCGCTGTGGAATTTATAAGCGAGAATTCCTCACCAATTCCTCAGGAGGACACCTTGACATCCTGGCACTTAAGGACCTGTACGCCAGTGGGAATTTCGGTCCCTGCCGAGGTCAATCGGCAGGCACCCCGCACAAATGCCTGGGGGGGTCATTAGACCCCCCCATGTCGATGATCACCGCAAATAGCCGCTGAATTCACACCAGCGATTTGCGCCGATTCCTGGTCATGCAGGTCTATTGTGACCTGGAAAATAAGGGATGGGAGTGAGGTGGCCGGGGTGGCAACCCGTCCTATCCCTGCTATTGGTCGTCCAGAAGCGACGACCAATAGCAGATCGGGGTCGGGAGGGTTAACTTTCGGTTTCCCTGTTCTGACCACCCACAATAGGCGGGGCAGAACGGGGAAACCGACAAGGACCGGCACCGAAGGTCCACTTACCCATCGGCGGCAGCAGCAGTTTGCTGTCTGGGCATGCTGGGATTTGTAGTTTTGCAACATCTGGAGGGCATCACTGTTCAGTGGTCTCAAAACTGTAGCCTTCCAGATGTTGCAAAACTGCAAATCCCAGCATGCCCAAACAGCAAACAGCTGTCTTGCCATGCTGGGAATTGTAGTTGCATACCTCCAGCTGTTGCATAAATACATCTCCCAGCATGCCCTTCGGCGATAAGTACATGCTGGGAGTTCTAGTTTTGCAACAGCTGGAGGCACACTGGTTGGAAAATACTGAGTTGGGTAACAGAACCTAACTGAAGGTTTACCAACCAGTGTGCCTCCAGCTGTTGCAAAAGTATAACTCCCAGCATGCACGTCAGGGTACATTCACACGGGTGGGTTTACATTAAGTTTCCTGCTTGAAGTTTGAGCAGGGGCAAATTCTTCGCCGCAGCACAAACTCCTAGCGGGAAACTCCCCATAACCCGCCAGTGCAAATGTACCCTAAAAACACTACACTACACTAACACATAATAAATGGTAAAACACTACATATACACCCCCTTACACTGTCCCCCCCAATAAAAATGAAAAACTTATTGTACGGCAGTGTTTCCAAAACGGAGCCTCTAGCTGTTGCAAAACAACAAATCCCAGCAAAAATGTAAAATTTGGGGAAAAACCAGCATTTTAGTGAAAATTTTTTTTTTTCGTTTACACATCCAACTTAAATGAAAAGTCGTCAAACACCTGTGGGGTGTTAAGGCTCACTGTACCCCTTGTTACATTCCTTGAGGGGTGTAGTTTCCAAAATAGTATGCCATGTGTTTTTTTTTTTTTTATAAATTTTTTTTTTTTTTTTTTTTTTTGCTGTTCTGGCACCATAGGGGCTTCCTTAATGTGACATGCCCCCAAAAACAATTTAAGAAAAACTCACCCACCAAAATCCCACTGTCGCTCCTTCCCTTCCGAGCCCTCTAGTGCACCCACAGAGCACTTGACATACACATATGAGGTATTTCCTTACTCGAGAGAAATTGGGTTACACATTTTAGGAAGATTTCTCTCCTTTTACCCCTTGTAAAAATTTAAAAATTGGGTCTACAAGAACATGCCAGTGTAAAATATGAAGATTTAGAATTTTCTCCTTCACTTTGCTGCTATTCCTGTGAAACAACTAAAGGGTTAAAACGCTGACTGAATGTCATTTTGAATACTTTGAGGGGTGCAGTTTTTATAATGGGGTCATTTATGGGGTATTTCTAATATGAAGGCCCTTCAAATCCACTTCAAAACTGGTCCCTGAAAAATTTGGATTTTGAAAATATTGTGAAAAATTGCTGCTGAACTTTGAAGCCCTCTGATGTCGTCCAAAAGTAAAAACATGTCAACTTTATGATGCAAATATAAAACTAGACATATTGTGTATGTGAATCAATATATAATTTATTTGAAATATTCATTTTCCTTATAAGCAGAGAGCTTCAAAGTAAAAAATTTTGGAATTTTTCACCAAGAAATGATGCAAGTATCGACAAAATTTTACCACTAACATAAATTAGAATATGTCACGAAAAAACAATCTCGGAATCAGAATGAAAAGTAAAAACATCTCAGAGTTATTAATGCTCACAGTGGTCAGATATTCAAAAAATGACCGGGTCCTACAGTGAAAATTGGCTGGGTCCTTAAGGGGTTAAAGGGGTACTCCGGTGGAAAACATTTTTTTTTCAGGTCTTTATAAATCAACTGGTGCCAGAAAGTAAAAAATATTTGTAAATTACTTCTATTAAAAAATCTTTAACCTTCCTTTACTTTTTAGCAGCTGTATGCTACCGAGGAAATTCTTTTCTTTTTGAATTTCTTTTTTGTCTCGTCCACATTGCTCTCTGCTGACACCTCTGTCTGTCTCAGGAACTGTCCAGAGCAGCATATTTGCTATGGGGATTTTCTCCTGCTCTGTACAGTTCCTGATACGGGCATCAGGTGTCAGCAGAGAGCACTGTGGACAAGACAAAAAAGAAATAGAAAAAGAACAGAATTTACTCTGTAGCATACAGCTGCTAAAAAGTACTGGAAGGGTACAGATTTTTTTTAATAGAAGTAATTTACAAATCTGTTTAACTTTCTGGCACCAGTTCATTAAATGTACCCCTTTAACTGAGGAGCGGAATTCAATTCTAATCAATGGGGTTTGGCACTGCTGAATGAATTGGAGAGGACTAAGCGAGCGCAATTACTTGTGGAAACTCCTCTGTGTGAACATACCCTTATTTGTCAATATAAAGGGATTTTGCTCTTGTTTTAAAAGAATTCACATTCTACATATTGGGATTTATTTACTAATGTGATCACCACTCTTATTTTCCCAGGTTTTGCACCCAAATTGTGTCACATGTTCCGTGCAACAAAATTTGCGACCAGAAAAAAAAAAAAAAAAATTTTACAAGAAAAAAACGGAAAGGGGGTGTGGACATAGGGGAAAGGGGCGTGTCCCTGACAGTTTTGAAAAACCCCAACATATATACTAAGGTTTCCACAGAAAATGTGGAGGATTTGAGCTGAGGAAAACCCTACAGATCAGAGCAGGTGCAAAATGAAAAACCTAGGGAAAAGTGCAAAATGTAGGGAAACATTACTAAATACCTTGGGAAAATACCTCTCGGGAATCAAAACCCACAAAGAAAACTCCACTCTTAGTAAATAAACCCCATTGACTTGTGATTTTCTTGTTAATATACAGCAGTGAAGCTGATCATCAGAGCTGCTGTGTAAAGTATGGGGGAGAGACAGCAGCGGAATGAATTTTTTGATGTGGGGATTGCAGCTTTGTCTCCAGCCGTTGCAAAACTCCAACTCCCAGCATGCCCGAACACTGTCCGAGCATGCTGGCAGTGGTAGTTTTGCAACAGCTGGAGGCACACTGGTTCGGGAACACTGCATTAGACTATGCATTGTGAAAGCTGGTTATTTGGAGCTGACAATTTGTGCCCTCTCTCCTCAGATGTGTGGGGTGATGGTGTCGGGGAGTGAAGAATCGACACCTTCCACGGTATACCACTGTGTCCTGAGGGGCTTGGAGCGCCTCCTGTTGTCTGAGCAGCTCTCAAGGTTGGATGGCGAAGCATTGGTGAAGCTGAGCGTGGACAGAGTCAATATGCATAGTCCCCACAGAGCGATGACTGCTTTAGGTCTAATGCTGACCTGCATGTACACAGGTGAGGGATAGTATGAACTTCTCTGCATTGGTAATGCTGTGTATACGGAGCTAGGATTTATTTACTGCAGTGTTTTCCAACCAGTCTGCCTCCAGCTGTTGCAAAACTTCAACTCCCGGCATGCTGGGAGTTGTAGTTTTGCAACAGCTGGAGGCACACTGGTTGGGAAACACTGATTTCCTTCATAATTAAAGTGCAATTCTTTAATTTGAAGGCTCCAAACTCCAACTAAAATTAATGCAACATGAACCCACTAAACTGCCCATCAAACAGGGGTGGGGGGGGCTATTAAAGGTATGCATTTAAAAAAAAAAGGGTATTTTGTCTCCAGAATTTTTCACCTTACCATTGAATAGGTGGGGGGTCAACGTCCAGGCCAAGACTGGACATAAAAGTTTGAATGGAGCAGTGGTTGAGTATGCACCCTGCCCCACCATTCCAAGGTCTGCGGTACTGATAAAAAATATCTGAGCTCAGCTGGACCCTCACTTATCTAGCATTTATCACTTATCCAGTGATTAGGTTACATATCCATTAGATCATAATACCCCTATACTGTTTTGTGGAGTCGCATTGTATACAGCATAATGCCGCTCCTGTTTCTGTGGGGTCATGGAGCGTCCAAGAATTTTGCAAAAGGGTCTGAATTTCTTATTTTACCAAGAATAGCAACACTCTTCTCTATGGACTGCGCATGACTTTACCACTTGGCATTATTAACCTAAGTGACTATAAGCTGCTATTTGTGGGGATAGAAAGTTTGTCAATTTTTACTAATTAAAGGCAACATTCTTTAATCCCTGTTTCCAAACCAGTGTGCTTCCAGCTGTTGCAAAACTACAACTGCCAGCATGCCTTTGGCTGTCCAGGCATGCTGGGAGTTATAGTTTTGAAACAGCTGGAGGCACACTGGTTTGGAAACACTGCGTTAGACCCTTTACAATATATCCATGTGTAATTTTAAAGGGGTATTCCGGTGGAAAACTTTTATTTTTTTTTTATTTTTTTTTTATGAACTGGTGCCCGAAAGTTAAACAGATTTGTAAATGACTTCTATTAAAAAAATCTTTACCCTTCCAGTACTTATTAGCAGCTGTATGCTACAGAGGAAATTCTTTTCTTTTTGAATTTCTTTTTTGTCTTGTCCACACTGCTCTCTGCTGACACCTGATGCCCGTATCAGGAACTGTCCAGAGCAGGAGAAAATCCCCATAGCAAACCTATGCTGCTCTGGACAGTTCCTGACACGGACAGAGGTGTCAGTAGAGAGCAAGACTTGTGGACAAGACAAAAAAGAAATTCAAAAAGAAAATAATTTTCTCTGTAGCATTCAGCTGCTAAAAAGTACTGAAAGGATTAAGATTTTTAAATAGAAGTCATTTACAAATCTGTTTAACTTTCTGGCACCAGTTCATTTAAAAAAAAAAAAAAAGTTTTCCACCGGAGTACCCCTTTAAGTAAGTACTTATATGCTGCTAGCTTTTAGGTAACATGCACATGCGAATCTCCAGGGGAGAAGACTTCCTTGCATCACATGTTCTCACACGTATTTGCTGTTTTACCTAGGGAAAGAGAAGATCAGCCCTGGACGTACGACAGAGCCAAGCCCGGCAGCACCAGACAGCGAGTCTGTCATTGTCGCCATGGAACGGGTGTCTGTGCTGTTTGACAGGTACATGGCTGGTTATAATAGTAATCATTAAGCTTCCAAATATTGTTTATTCATAGAAGTGTTTTATATAACAGCAGATCTTGCATTCTGGGACCTTATTGAAACCAAAGTGATGATGTTAAAGGGATTATTTCAAGATAATTTTCCCTTATGTTGTGGTTCTGGAGTTGTAATCCTGTTCACAGCACAATTTGTTGAAGTAATCCTGCCGACTACACAAAATGTTGTTGTGTTGTCAGGAATTACATAGAAACAAAGATGGCCCCTGACCATGTTTTCCCTGCACACATGCTCGCTCACACCCATCATTCACTGTCTGTGGGATGTCCAAAGAGTTTAACCTTAATGTTTAGAAGTCCTTGAAAATAGTTCTGACTGGCTTTGAAAATTATTACACAGATGTTTTTTTTTGCTGGTTAAAGGGGTACTCCGGTGGGAAAAAAAATATATATTTATATATTTTTTTTTTAATCAACTGGTGCCAGAAAGTTAAACAAATTAGTAAATTACTTCTATTTAAAAATCTTCCAGTACTTATCAGCTGCTCTGTATAATACAGAAGAAGTTCTTTTCTTTTTGAATTCTTTTTCTGTCTGTCCACAGTGCTCTCTGCTGACACCTCTATCCATGTCAGGAACTGTCCAGAGCAGGAGAAGTATTCTATGGGGATTTAATCCTGTTCTGGACAGTTACTGACATGGACAGAGGTGTCAGCAGTGAGCACTGTGGTCAGACAGAAATTAAAAGAAATTAAAAAAGAAAAAAACTTCCTTTGTATTATACAGTAGCTAATAAGTACTGGAAGGATTAACATTTTTAAATATAAGTAATTTACAAATCTGTTTAACTTTCTGGCACCAGTTGATAAAAAAAAAAAAAAAAGAAAATAATGTTTTCCACCGGAGTACCCCTTTAAGTATCATCATCTCGCTCCTATATCGTGGTCTGTAACATCTGGATGCCTTCCCTGTATTGAATCCTCACCCTGGAGCTCTGTGATTGTTTCAGAAGGAATGGTTTAGACCTCATAAATTGCTTGGTATTTTATCTGTAAAGGGAAATTTCTTTCAGCCAGCGCTGGAGTTACAACTTTAATCTCATTTTTATCTCAGGATACGGAAAGGATTCCCGTTTGAGGCTAGAGTCGTGGCAAGAATCCTCCCTCAGTTCCTGGATGACTTCTTCCCGCCTCAGGATGTAATGAACAAAGTCATTGGGGAGTTTTTATCCAACCAGCAGCCCTATCCGCAGTTCATGGCTACCGTCGTGTATAAGGTAATTCTGTTCTACCTGCCTGCTTGGGCACAGAAAGATGTAAGCTCCCACTCCAGCAGCCATTCTTTGGAATAGTACTACTGTATTAAGTCAATAATTGCAATGATCAATCATAACAATAAAACCATTGACCAGTGAAGGGAATAACATTGATCTGGTGACAATGATGCCTGTCCTGGAATGGGATATATTAGGGAGAACAGTCAATTCTTATTGTTGATGTTTTGTAAGCAAGAAAAATAAATAAGAATCTGAATGACTTTGTCAAATTGTAATGGCTAAACAATTGAGTTGGAGCACCGCCAAAACAGCGAGTCTATATTGTGGTGTTCCTGGTATATAGTGGTTAGTACCTATCAAATGTGGTCTAAGGAAGTACTACCTGGGTCATAGGTGCCCAGTGCTTATTTATGGGGAGAATAGGTGTGCCCATTTGGTCCAAAATGGAAAATGGCAACTATGGGTGCCTGGATATCAGTTTTTTTTTGTTTAGTTTTTTATTAGGGGAAGGGCTTTTTTATATTAAAAACATTTTTATAAAATGTTTTATTTTATTTATTTATTTGAACTTTTTGACTCCACACAGGGCACTGTGTATTGCATGTCACCCAGCATTCCCAGTCTCCTGACATATACGGGGAGATTTATCAAAACCTGTCCAGAGGAATAGTTGCTGAGTTGTCCATAGCAACCAATCAGATCACGTCTTTATTTTTTTCAAAATGAAAGAAGCGATCTGATTAGTTGCTAAGCAATTTAGCAACTTTTCCTCTGGTCAGGTTTTGATAAATCTCCCCCATAGTCTCTGCAAGAGACTGGGAAAGCTGGGTGACAGGCAGTCACGGGACACTCGCCTCCTGCATCTTTCCTCCTCTGCCTGTGCCAGGACAAAGGTTAGGCGCCACTCCTGACCTCTTCTGACCCCTATAACTTTTTTCTTTTTCCGTATACGGGGATATATGAGGGCTCATTTTGTGCACCGTGATCTGTAGTTTTTACGCAATTATGGACTCTGGTATTTTACGTTTAAGCCAGTGACTGTGCAGTTTAATTAAAGATATATTTTGACAGGCAATACCACATATGTTTATTTCATTTATATTATTTTATTTGGGGGTGATTCAGACTTTTATTAGGGAAGGTTAAATCACATTTCTTACTTTTATTTTCTTCCTTTACTACTGCCTGCCATGGCTGGCTGCAGTATTGGAGCAATGATCATACGGCACAGAGCACGGTAAGGGACCTCTGGCCGTCCTCTTAGCTGATCAGGACACAACTGTTATCCCAATCAGCATCCCTGAGCTAACCGGCAGTTAACCTCGGGACTAAAGCGGCGTATAAAGGGTTGATACCGCCAATCACCCAGATGATGTTAAAGGGTACCTCTCATCAAAAAAACTTTTGTTATATTATAGATTAATGTATGCAGAATAACTTTGCAATTGCATGTTATTAAAAAATATGCTTCTTTCTATTTAATTTTTCACTTTGAAGAAATGACCACTAGGGGTCTCCCTACCAGTCCTGGCAGAAAGCATTTCAGACTCATGCTGGAGTCCTAAACACTACGAGCTGCCAGTCTGCTTTGTTCACAAAGGAAAACACTCAGAGCTGCCAGCCTGCTTTGTTCACAGCCTGTTTGGCTGTGAACAAAGCAGGATGGCAGCTCAGAGTGTTTAGGACTCCAGCATGAGTCAGAAATGCTTGCTGACAGGACTGATCGGGAAAAATACAATAGAAAGAAGCATATTTTTCATTAACATGCTATTGGAAAGTCATTCAACATTCATTAATCTAAAATATATCAAAAGTTTATTTGATGAGAGGTACCCTTTAAGCATTAGCCACGGGTCCTGGCTATGATGGGTGCTCAGCTGCTGAGCGGGCTTTATAACCCTCTGTGCCCTCTTGGAGTTGATCCACTTGGAGAGTGCAGGCGGTCTACTGCACCTCCGTGGTACCTACCAACAGGTTTGGAGAGTATTGGATTAGGTATCGGGGACATTTGCACGAGTACAAGTACTCGTGCATATGTCCAGTATCGGTTTTGGGACATCCCCCACTATATAAGTAAGTTAAATATCTTGGGGTGATCATTTTTTTTAAATACAATTTGGTGATACTGGAATCCCCCACTTTTTAAAGTATTTTCTGTTAAAATCTTAAAAATACCACAGACCTCCTTCAAAGGCTTCAATAGGTCGGCACAAGGGGGCGGACGCACTCAATATTAGGCAGGTTGATTGTTATGATTGATCAGTGTACAGTATATGTGTGTATGTTAATATGTAGATATATAAAATGAAAGCTGAAAACGTTTTTTCGTATTAATATTTCCTCCCCTCTCCCCCTTAAATTATTCAATTAGTCATGTGAAGGAGATTTTAGGAGGCAGAAGCCAGACAGACACTCACAATTAGCCAACAATAGGGTTGTGTCTGGGTTTCTGTAATGAGAAGTCATCGTACAAGCAGCGCTGGGGACATTGTGATGAATCTCATCATGGGGCATACTGGCATGGGCTTTTTCTTTTTATACAAAAGAGGCGGGGGGGGGGGGGGGGTGTAAGCTTGTCTATGTAAATTACAACCTGCCAAATCTGAGAATGGTTCTTTTGCAGCACAGCCACTTACATTACACGATAATAATTTAGATTTTACCTAAAATGTCCCACTCCTATGGAAGAGTAAAAATCTGCTATTGAAGGAGACAAGTTACAGCGTGTACCTAGTGATCTACGTAGGATTGGAAGACAACCTCTCTAGAGCTTAAAAAAAGTGCCTTCCAACCAGGGTGCCTCCAGCTGTTGCAAAACTACAACTCCCAGCAAGCCCGGACAGCCTCTGGCTGTCCGGGCCTGCTGGGAGTTGTAGTTTTGCAACAGCTGGAGGTACCCTGGTTGGGAAACACTGACTTAAAGCTATCGAAGTGTTACTTACATGGCATGTAAAATATCTTCCTGCAAACTAAATTTCTAGTCAAGTAATTCTGATCTATTGCCTATACAGACAATATGGCTGCCCCATTGAATGTAAGCATTAAAAAGTTAAACATATTTGTAAATTACTTCTATTAAAAAAGCTTAATCCTTCCTGTACTTATTAGCTGCTGAATACTACAGAGGAAATTCTTTTCTTTTTGGAATGCTCTCTGATGACATCACGAGCACAGTTCTCTCTGCTGACGTTATTATAATAATAGTAACACTTTATTTATTGTTGTCCTTAGTGGGATTTAAACCCAAGTTCCCAGCACTGCAAGGCAGTAGTGCTAACCACTGAGCCATCATGCTGCCCTTAGCATACATCTGCTATACATCTGCTATGCACGGTTGCTAAAATGGACAGAGATGTCAGCAGAGAGCACTGTGCTTGTGATGTCATCAGTGTTCCAAAAAGAAAGGAATTTCCTCTGTAGCATTCAGCAGCTAATAAGTACTGGAAGGATTAAGATTTTTTAATAGAAGTAATTTGCAAATATGTTTAACTTTCTGCCACCAGTTGATTTAAAAGAAAAAAGGTTTTCACCGGAGTACCCCTTTAAGTATTATCAGGTAACACATAGGAGATGCCTTTGCTAAAGCGATGTTTTTGCACATCTAAGATTGTCCTGACCGAGCTCTGCCCAGTCATCTAGTGTCCAGGTTTAATCCTAATCATCCATGTTTCCTGCTCTGATGGCGCCCACAGCGACTGCATCAAAATATCGGAACTGAGAATTCATTCCGATCACATCACCATAAGGACCAGCAGTGCATATGACATTTGCAGCCCAAAGATGTGTGGAGAGGTGAAGCCTATAATATCCGCCTCTTCTGTATAAGTGGGTTTTATGGTCAGCAGGGAGTCCAGCAGAGACGAGGAGTCTTGTAATATGAGCACATTAATCTCCCCGGTCACCATTTACAGTATAAGTGTTATCCTGTCACCCAGCGCACGTTTGCCAAGGGCAAATCTTCAAGTGCTGGCTGGAATGCCTGCCATCTGCACAGCACAACCTGCTGTAAATATACAATGGTTCATGTATGCAGGTTATTGGCAACCTGGGTTAAATGTAAGATAAAATAGTCATGTATAGTCAGCCAAAGTAGAGGCATCGTTCCTGAACCAGGATACCAGCCCTCAAGGCCAAAGTGTTAGGAGCTGAAATTGAAATCAGGGTCTTAATAGCTGAAGCGGATATTATGGCAGATCACTAGGATATATGATCGGTGGGGGTCCAACCTTCCTTGCAATGTGCAGGAACCTGTAAAAATGAGTGGCATGGTTTCCAGCAGAAAAATCCTAGATGAGGGGTGGTATTTCATAGTTCTAGCTCATTCCTGAGAAGCTGGGCGACACGAAGTACCAGCTCTCACAAGGGTTATTAGTCAGTCTTACCATATAGAAGGCTGCGTGACCACCAGCAATGCTGCCATTACTTCTCATACATGATGTGTCACATGTCTGTCCATGAGCTATGTTAAAGGGTTATCCAGGTTTAAGATTTTTTTTTTTGTGTGTTTTCTTTTTTAAATGGCCCCAAATGTATATATTTTTTATATATTATTTATAAAACGCCCTTGGTTCCAGGGTACTTTACATTTGATAAAGGTTAAAGTACAACTCAAACGCAGGGACAATGAATGTGACACAGATTAAATTACAGACTGATTGATATAGAGGGGGAGAGGGCATGGAGCCCAAGTGTCTAGCAGAAGAGTTAAATATAATTTCCCCTTGTCTTGAGAGTGTTCTGTCACAAAGCATTTCAATTTCTTGTAAAGTATTGGCATATACTGAGTGCTGTCTGAATGTGAGAACATGAAACAAGTCTGAGTGGCACAGAGGCAGTCTATTGTAGAACAGATTTGTAACCACTTCAGTACTCCTACTCATGTGTCACACAGAAAGGAACCGAGGTGACCATCAGACAGGTAGAATTTAAAGGCGGTTTCCCCATCTTCAACATTTGACATATCCTAAGTTGGTAAAGGGTCACCCCTGGGATCCCCAACTGTGGAGAATCCCAAATTCTACCAGCTGCATCTGCCTGCTCATCCGAGATGGCAGAGCAGGAGTCCTTCACCATTCAGACATTTATAGGATAGCCTATTAGTGTAAATCCACCTTAAGAATATGTATATTATGCACCCATTTATCTAACCCAGTGGTTAGAATGGATATAATGTTTCTGCACTGAAGTCATTCTTCACTGACGTTACCTATCTGACAATCCACATTTACCTTTGCAGGTGTTTCAGACATTACACGCCACAGGACAGTCTTCCATGGTTCGGGATTGGGTCATGTTGTCCCTCTCAAACTTCACGCAGAGGACGCCGGTCGCCATGGCGATGTGGAGCCTTTCCTGCTTCTTCGTCAGTGCTTCAACCAGCAAGTGGATCTCTGCAATGTATCCTTAATGCTCTTAACCACGCGTCAATATCTCCTATGGCTTTATCACTGTGGATGAGGAAAATGCATATTTTATTTGCTCCACTTCCATGAGCGCTAGTATTACATCAGTACTTACATAGGCAATGCTTAAAAAAATATTTTCTTCGTAAAACATTAGTAGCTTTCGTCACCTGATCACCATATACGGGGATATTTACTTTCATGGTCTATATGTCTATCTTTGTAATGATGTGCCCTATCTGATATGAGGGTGAATATACTGTAAGTGGACACAGCATGCCAGTATTACATTCCCAGTCTGTGCATCTAGTCTGACACTTTGTCAAACTTACAAGTTTTAGGTAAGTCATCGAGCTTTTGTCACATGCCCTATATAGACAAAGCACCAACTTAAATGGGTTAAACAGCAGGGAGGGACCTATTGGCCATTGCATAGTAAATAAAATAAAAAACCTTTACTCACCTCCAGCATTTCCGCGGTGCCGCTTCTACCCCACTCCGATCCTGGGTTCGGTCCGCTTTCTCCAAGAAATTGTGACGCTTGGGTCCAAAGTGACAGTCACACTGCTCTCAGCCAATCACTGGCTAAGACGGTACATCTCCACAGTCAGTGATTGGATAAGGGACAGTATGACACCGGGGCCCAAGCATCACAATTTTTGGGAGAAAGAGGACCGCAGCCAGGACCAGAGCAAGACACCAAAGGCACCGTGGGAATGCTGAAGGTGAGAAAATTTTTTAAAATTTATTTATTTATTTTTTTTTTTTTTTTAATGTATTTACTGTGCAATGGCCAAAGGTCCCTTCCTGACGAATAACCTCCTTACATAGGCACGGTCATGTGTAAATAGAAGAAACTTTGTAATATATCCTATTAAACAACAATGTTTCATTCTCCTGTTATTAAACCTTGGGTAGGTGATATGTGCTTTTAGTGGGCCCAATTATTATTATTATTATTATTATTATTTATTTATTTATTTTTTAAAGGTGGTTTTCAGGACTTAATTATTGATAACCTATCATAGGATATCAGATCAGTGTGAGTTGGACTCCCAGCACCCTCACAGCTTATTTCATGAAGAGGCAAGCACTGCTGCCCTTTTTGTTGTTGAGCAGGCACAGCTCAGTATCCTTTGTAGTTGCTGTACTTGGTTCTGCTGCTCAGTTCCATTCGAGAGCTTACAGTACCAGGTACGACCACTAAGAATTGTATAGAGCTGTGTCTGCTTAACAGGGAAGAGGCTGCAACATTGTGTTCCCTTGAAATTGCATTTGAAGAAAGTGTCGGAAGTTGAACGGTTACTGATCTGACATTAATATTGGTGGATTGTTCTTAGGAGATGCTGTCAAAGTCCACTTAACCACATCATGCTCTCTGTAGTGCAGAGTCATCAGTATAGCATAACTGGTATCACCTAGACACCAAGTGAGAATTGGTAAAACTCCATGTTGAATGTATGTGCTTGCCTTAACCTTCTTTGCAGTTTACCGCATGTGATCAGCAGAATGGGCAAATCGGAGCCTGTAGACATCAACTTGTTCTGTTTAGTGGCCATAGACTTTTACAAGCATCAGATAGATGAAGAACTGGACCGCAGAGCCTTTCAGTCGGTATTTGAGCTGGTGGCGGCCCCCGGGAGCCCCTATCACAGCCTCTTGACGTGCTTACAGAACGTGCACAAGATTACTGTTTGCTAAGCACTTTTATGGGTGTGGATGGTATAAGCCACCAGGAGCAGAAGACTGCAAGACAAGGGAACGGCCCTGCACCTCTGCTGAAGACATCTCCTCCAAGGCCCTCACCCACCCACCCTGGAGTCCCTGTGACTCGCACTTTGCTCTGAATGTTGCTTCTTATAAATATCTTCTGATAGATTTTTTTTTTTTTCTCCTTTCTTTACTACAGTGAATGTAAATGTCCTGTCCCTTTACACCTTTTACTTCTGGGAGTCTCCGACAACACAAAACCTGCACCACGAAACAATATGAAGCAGTCCGGTCAGTCGTCTTACTCATCCACCTTCTTGTAGGATCCATTAGTGGAGTGTCCTGACAATGGCACGTAGCCCTCAGTCCTTGTAGTGACAGCCACATATAAGAGTATTATTGGAGGGCGACATCATGAAGCCTAACACCAGACACCTAGTATAAAGAGTATTAAAAACTTGTGTCAATTTCTCTGCTTGCAGCCCCACTACTTTGTGTATTGTTCAGACTGTGTCTTTTTTGGGCTCCACTTCCTTTCTAAGTGACCACCAGTTGGTCAGAGGAAATCCTGTCTGCTGTACTATAGACTGCCTCTCTGTTGCACAGACTTGTTTAGGAGGAGACTACATAGGTAATAAAGGCTTGTGACTTGCGTGCCTGTATACTGGCATGGAGGAGAAATAATGTTGGACAGGGTAACAGGCTTTAATGCCAGTGTTGTAGTTCTGCTCCTGCAAGGGTTGTATTGCTTTCCTGGCAGATATTGGGGCATTTTTGTTTGATGGGCATTGCAGTAATCTTCTGATAATTTTTTTTTCCTTAATTTGGGTATAAATGGTTTTAACTTCTATTTCTATACCATGTAATATATGTATAATTGTAAAACCTACAGCTCCAGATACAAAACCAATCTGCTACATCATCATCATCTCACCCGTACCGTCTGCTTATGTCATTCTGTGGCCCAAACAGAGGAAAAAAAACTAAAAATAAAATTCCATCCCGATTTAAAAGCTATTATGCATAGTCACAGGTCTGGATGCATTCAGAATGAGGAATTATAAATTATTATTATAAATTCTACTAATTCCATTGTGGTGTTTTATGATAAGGATTTGCAATGTAATGTGTTTCTTCTTCTTTCATGTGTTCTAGGCATGTGTGACAGAGAGAGAATTAAAAATCAGGATATTTATCAGTCCAGTCCCTGGTAGGTAGCCCGTAGGAAGCTAATTTTACGGTGGCAGCAGCCCCCTTACCTACAGAGACTCCGTGCACCTAGGTCGCAGCTATGGTGTCCCCTAGGTCTACAGGTAAAAAAAAAGTGAAACGTGCCTGCAAAATGAGACTACACTGTGTTTGTTTGTAGTCTGTTACCATGGAGACACACAGCTCTGCTTAGAAGCTGCAAACACAACACAGCAGAATCTTGGATACACTGGAAAAATAAAACAAATCGTTTACATAAACCCCACAGGCAGAAACAGAATTTATTATTCTTTTATTTATTTAAATATTGTGTCCAGAAATGAAATGTTATTATAAATTGTGGACCAAGTCAGATTACTTCTTGGAGACCTAATATAAGGCAGCTTTTTCCAACCAGGGTAGCTCTAGATGTTGGAAAACTACAACTCCCAGCACGCCCGGGCAGCCTAAGGCTGCCCGGGCATGCTGGGAGTTGTAGTTTTCCAACAGCTGGAGGCACACTGGTTGAGGAACACTAACATAAATAGTTAGGTAGCCTTAAAGGAGATCTGGGGCGGTATTGGGGATTAGTGTTTGATCACAGGGGGTTCGACTGCTGGAACCCCCCCACCCCTGATCTCCTGTACGGGGTCCCTGTATGGGAGATCGCAGAGGGTCCTAACAGTCGGACCCGCCGCGATCAAACACTTAAGTTCTATACTGCTGCAGTCCTCTTTTTACATTTTTCAATGCGCAACATGTTGGTCTATGTGGTGGATACACAGATACTGCAGATGTATTTGGCATTTTTTCCCATAGATTGTGATAGGAAAGCCGAAAATCTGCAATAATTCTTTAGTATTTTAAAATACATATATAAAAGCTTAATTGTCCAGACTAAAATTCACCAAAATTTTAGATTTTCCACAGCATTTTCTTCCTGCGTGTTGGCAAATGTTCACATGGTATTAAGTGGAGGCTGAGAAAAATGTGAGGATTACACATTAAAGAATAAATATGTAACTTTTACTGTGCATTGTAATAACCGCTGGCTGGCTGGCCATGCTGGAGTTGTAGTTTTGCAACAGCTGGAGGGCTATAGTTTGGAGACCTAGGGTGTATAGGGTAAGGTTTGTAGGTCACAAACTGTGGGAAAATGACCCAAGTAGTAAAAAAAATATCTATGGGCTCGTTCAGCCGAGCGGATTTATTTGCGGGTTACCCGCTGCGTATTTGAAAGGGAGCGGGGGCTCTCCATGGCTGTCTGCAACAGATTTTCCGCAGCAGAATTTCCGCTGCGGAAAATCAGCCGCAAGCCCCATTGAAGGCTATAGGGCTTGTGGAAGACATCCGCGGAGAGCCTTTTCAAATACGCAGCGGGAAACCCGCAAATAAATCCACTCCTGTGAACGAACCCTATAGGTGTATTTCAAAATGACCTGCTTAGTGTTGATATAGGATCAGTCACCCTCAGGTTCAGCGTGTTCCCAATTTATAAAGGGGAACTCCAGTAAAAGTGATCATGGGAGAAACAGGTTTTGGTTATCACCACTTTCCAGAATCAAAGGTACACAGACTTTTTTTTCTTCCTTATTCCAGCCCTTCTCATGTCCCTGCATCCAACATGGGGCACCATCTTCTCCTGACCAAAGTTATAAAGATTACCATGTTTCAAAGCAGTGTTTCCCAACCAGGGTGCCTCCAGCTGTTGCACAATTACAACACTCAGCATGTTGAGTGTTGTAGTTTTGCAACAGCTGGAGGCACCCTTGTTGGGAAAAACTTTTTGGAATAGTGATGCCATATTGCTAGTATGTGCCATCACCTTATGAATATTAGGGGACCCCACCAGCCTTGAGAATGAAGCGGCCTCAGCACTTATTAAGCAGTGTCCCTTTTTGTTGTTCCTTGCCCAGCAGTATTCTGTCTGCCCCTTCATTTTTACAATCCGAGGGTCCCAGGAGTCAGCCCCCTCCCCCTAATTTTAATCCCACCAATCATACAAGCAATATGCCAGAATTTATAGACTGGAATAAATCTTTAAAAAAAATCCTTGAACATTTTAAAAAGTAAATTAAAAGGGTATTAAAGCCTAATACACATCTGCGTCCATTAGGAGCCTCCACCTACTGCCCCGAACATTCTGGATACCATGAAACCCAAAGGACCAAACTCAGTGGTGTCCATCCATCACTGTTGGTTCTGTATATTCCTGCACCTATAACAGGGGTTTTAAACATTGAGAAACATATTTGAAATCGTATTTCTGTGTGTAGTGTTCAGACATTCCTGGTGTGCCCACAACAACCCTTCTTGCTTCTGACACACACATACCACATCCGCATGGATTTCAAAATGCGCGCGTGTGCGCAATCCAGCCTCCAAACCTTACTGCACACACAAGGCTGCGGCCAAGTAGCCCTGGGTGTCAGCTCGTGAAATATACTGAGGATGCGGTATGGTTGCCCTTACCACCTTAGTGTTTTTCAGAGGTACACAGAATCCTTCTATCCACTTGGAATGCAGCTTTTATGTTTATTTGACATATTAGAAAATAAAAAAAAGAATAAAAAAAAAATTTATTTTAAATTTAATTAAAAATTAAAAAGTTAATAAAAAAAATTGTAAAAAAATAAAAATAAAAAAAAGCTATCTCATAGGTTACAGCGGGCCTGTGATAACCCTAAACTGGCCGAACACAGGAGCAGGAAGTGATGTCATGGCCAGAGAGGCCTTTCTCACACCTGACCTGTAACGTCTGCCAACTACTTGATACAATCAAAATGGCGTTCTCTTTATAGAGGAAATATAGCAAGCATAAAAAAATGTTTTATACAGATTTGTGAATTACTTCCATATAAAAATCTTAATCCTTCCAGTACTTATCAGCTGCTGTATGCTCCAGAGGAAGTTGTGTAGTTCTTTCCAGTCTGACCACAGGTGCTCTCTGCTGACACCTCTGTCCCTGTCAGGAACTGTCCAGAGCAGGAGAAAATGGCATTAGCAAACCTCTCCTGCTGCAGATTGTTGCCGATACGGAAAGAGGTGACAGCAGAGAGCACTGTGTTCAGACTGGAAAGAACTACATAACTTCCTCTGGAGCATACAGCAGCTGATAAGTAGAGATGAGCGAACTTACAGTAAAAGGTGGATACAGTCCTAGGAGAGTCTTTTCTAGGACTGTATCCACCTATTCCAGCCCACCAGAGCACCTGAAGGCTGAACTAATTTATGCAGGAAAAGTCAGCGACCGCCGAGCAGAGAAGTTCGAATCGAATTTACTGTAAGTTCGCTCATCTCTACTGATAAGTACTGGAAGGATTAAGATTTTTAGATAGAAGTAATTCACAAATCTGTATAAATTTCTGGCACCAGTTGATTTGAAAGCAGATAGTTTTTTCTTCCGGAGTACCCCTTTAATAGGAGTGGGAGCTGCACTGCTCTTATCTCATCATCCAGTCTCCTGCATGTTGTTTGGGCCCCATTCCTTCTCTCCTAACCCATATCTCACCCCCATGTACCTCCAGCCTCTCATGGAGCAGACCACTTTGTAATCTTCCCTGGACCATGATGGGGGGAAAATCGCCGGAGTCCGGAGCATTGTTCGTTTTCACAGTATAACAGAGAATATATTAAGATGTATGTTAAATTAAAGATTCCTGGTTATATTGCACACTTGAATTAAAGAATTGTTAAACCATCGTATGTCGTCTTTTTTGTGGTCTTTGGGGTACGGAATAAGTATTAAGGACATTGCAGATAAGAGTCTCTCTTTTGGTTAGGGTTTCCCAAATAGTGCTATAGGCCATCAGACCCACCATAAGGACAGGACTTGTACCTGTAATGCGAAGGCAAAATTTTGTCTGTAAGGGCCCATATTCAGGGATATTATTTAATATGTGAATTATTCATATCAAATTACCTCTTGCAGCAGAATTGATGCGTAGTGGCCGTGTGGAAAGGGGTACTCTGCTGGAAAACGTTATTTATTTTATTTTTTTATTAAATCAAGTGGTGCCAGAAAGTTAAACAGATTTGTAAATTACTTCTATTTAAAAAATCTTAATCCTTCCAGTACTTATTAGCTGCTGAATACTGCATAGGAAATTATTTTATTTTTTCGAACACAGTGCTCTCTGCTGACATGTCTGTCCGTTTTAGGAACTGTCCAGAGCAGCATATGTTTGCTATAGGGATTTTCTCCTACTCTGGACAGTTCTTAAAATGGACAGAGATGTCAGCAGAGAGCACTGTGTTCCAAAAAAAATAATACATTTCCACTGAACTGTCCAGAGTAGGAGAAAATCCCCATAGCAAACATATGCTGCTCTGGACAGTTCCTAAAACGGACAGACGTGTCAGCAGAGAGCACTGTGTTTGAAAAAATTAAATAATTCCCTCTGCAGTATTCAGCAGCTAATAAGTACTGGAAGGACTAAGATTTTTTAATTGAAGTAATATACACATCTGTTTAACTTTCTGGCACCAGTTGATTTAAAAAAAAAAAAAATAAAATAGTTTTCCACCGGAGTACCCCTTTAAGCTCCGTCCCATTGACTGCAATGCATTTTCGGGTAGATTCCAGGGAAAGAACGAATTTGTTGCGGAACCTCTGCAGTGTGCGTAGAGCTGCAGAATCCCATTGAAAACTATTCTAAGCGAAATTTCCATAGTGTTTATAGGGCCTAATATGCCCTATGTTTCCTATGTTATCCTACCATGTGAAGGAACATGACAAGCATCATTCTGAGAGTCCTATTACATCTTGATGATGGGATACTAAACATGACCAATAGAAGCAGGGGCCCTGCTGCTATCAGGTGAGTTCAATGACTTGGGCCACCAGGTGTAATGGGAGGGGTGACACATCTGTCCTGGATCCTGATCGCTGATTACAATAATATGTATGTATTCAGGACACGCAAAAACAGCAGAGCAGAGAGCCACCAGCTCCCACCCCCGCCGCTCATTCCATCGTGTGGTGCAGTGTGATCACGTCATTAGGGTGAATGCGCCATGTCCCCAACGTGTGCTTTGTAGGCCACAGGCCTGAAGAGAGAGCCTGTGACCTACAAAGGGCTGTCTGCCTAATAATGGTGGAAGGTGGAATGTCTACCTAAATGAGGTGAGATAAAAAGCAAAAAAAAAGGCAAAATTATGGAGAGGGGGGACCCTACCTAATTAGGGGATTGGGGAAAATAGTTCAAAATGGGCACTATTAAGGTGTAGGGAGGACTTTTAATGCAGAGTGGCCAATAATAGGGGCTTTACTATCTGGCTACCTGTATAGAGCGGGTCTACTTGTCTACTGTATGGGGGCACAACGGGGACAATAACTTTTAATATTCTCTGTTGGTTAATTTCTTCAAATAGCTGTATGCAGTTGAAGCTTAGTTTTATGAATACATGGTTCCAAATCCTCTGCATCGACATAGAATGTTAAATAATACATTCTGACTGCATTCATCCACCACTAGGGGGAGCTCACTGTATACTGGTTTATTATAGAGTTCAAGGTATAAAACTACATGCAATAAGCTGGTAACTGAATGTTATTATTTAAAGCATTATTGTATTGTGGAAAATATTTTGACATGTTGCCCAGACATGTTAAAAGTTTAGATTGTACCGAATCATTCTCCTGCGACCTGTGTGATTGCTATTTGCAGTCGAGTGAAATGCATGGCAGCGCACGCCTTACTTCCCGACTGTCACTCAAACTGCCCTGAGACCCATCTCAAACTGTCCTGAGACCCATCGACCCCCCCCCCCCCCCCCCCCCACCCCATGTCGGCGATCGCAGAAAATCGCATGTCAATTCAGGTGATTCTGACCAATGGCAGGGCATGTGTTTTTTTTTTTGTTTTTTTTTTTTGCTGTTCTGGCACCATAGGGGCTTCCTAAATGCAACATGCCCCCCAAAAACCATTTCAGAAAAATGTACTCCCCAAAATCCCCTTGTCGCTCCTTCGCTTCTGAGCCCTCTACTGCGCCCGCCGAACACTTTACATAGACATATGAGGTATGTGCTTACTCAAGAGAAATTGGGCTTCAAATATAATTATAAGTTTTCTCTTTTTACCCCTTGTAAAAATTCAAAAATTGGGTCTACAAGAAAATGCGAGTGTAAAAAATGAAGATTGTGAATTTTCTCCTTCACTTTGCTGCTATTCCTGTGAAACACCTAAAGGGTTAAAACGCTGACTGAATGTCATTTTGAATACTTTGGGGGGGGGGGTGCAGTTTTTATAATGGGGTCATTTGTGGGGTATTTCTAAGATGAAGACCCTTCAAATCCACTTCAAACCTGAACTGGTCCCTGAAAAATAGTGAGTTTGAAAATTTTGTGAAAAATTGGAAAATTGCTGCTGAACTTTGAAGCCCTCTGATGTCTTCCAAAAGTAAAAACTCATCAATTTTATGATGCAAACATAAAGTAGACCTATTGTATATGTCAATAAAAAAAAAATATTTGGAATATCCATTTTCCTTACAAGCAGAGAGCTTCAAAGTTAAAAAAAATGCTAAATTATCACATTTTTCATCAAATTTTGGGATTTTTCACCAAGAAAGGATGCAAGTTACCACAAATTTTTACCTCTATGTTTAAGTAGAATATATCATGAAAAAACTGTCTCGGAATCTGAATGATAACTAAAAGCATTCCAGAGTTATTAATGTTTAAAGTGACAGTGGTCAGATGTTCAAAAAATGGCCGGGTCCTAAGGTGTAAAATGGCTGGGTCCTTAAGGGGTTAATAAAATGTGTGTATGTTTTTAACTTTTTTGTCTTTTTTTTTAATGTATTTTTTAGGTAGTACTACTACTCCCAGTATGAAACAGTGTTCCATGATGGTGATAGTACCTGTACTAATAGACAGATCGCATCGGGTGTCACTTCTGACACCCATTGCCATCCTCCTCTATAATGTATAGAAGCGGGCGGCACTGCTGCTCTTCTCTGGTCTCCTGCACTGTATTCTGCACATCACAGATTCATATTTCCCGCAGAGAGCTGTGATTGGCCGGCTGGTTCCAGCCAATCACAAGTCTCATCGGCATATATGAATAGGTGTGTTTGTGTGTGTGTGTGTGTGTGTGTGTGTATGTATATATATAATATATATATATATATATATATATATATATATATATATGGCATATGCTACAGTGCAGGGGACCGATACAGGACGATCGCAGCGGGTGTCAGGAGTGTGATCTGTCCTTAACTGCAGGTACTACAACTCCCGACATGGAGCACACTCTGCTCGATGCTGGGAGCTGTAGTACCTGAATTAAAAGATCGCAGCGAGTGTAACTTCTGACACCAGCTGCGATCTTCCTATATAATGTATAGATGCAGGTAGCACGGCTGCACTTCTCTGGTCCCCTGCACTATAGTATATGCCGTATATATACCTATTTGTATATGCCGCTGAGAGATGTGATTGGCTAGAACCATGCGACCAATCACAGCTCTCTGCTGGAAATATGAATCGCAGAATACAGTGCAGGGGAGCGGAGAAGAGCGGCCGCCCGCTTCTATACATTTTAGAGGAGGATCGCTGCGGGTGTCAGAAGTGACACCCGGGATGATCTGTCTATTAGTACAGGTACTACTCATCATGGAACAGTCTGTCCCATGCTGGGAGTTGTAGTACTACCTAAAAAATGTAAAAGATTAAGAAAAAAAAAGTTACACACTTTATTGAACACATTATTAAAATACATTACTAATAGAAAGTTTAACAAAATTTAGTTCCCTGCCTGCCCACATAAATTGATCCCTGTTTAAAAATGTTTAAAAAAAATTGTTAAAAAAAATATTAATTTCGTTAAATACAATTTTTTTCCATCCCTACTCCTATTTTTTTTTATTTCTTTTTAAATGGTACCCTACGAAATTGTATTAAAAAAAAGGTATCTCCATCCCTTTTTTGGATGGCTAAAGTCCATAAAAGAATAAAAACCGCCTGCAAAATCGCCAAAGTTAACCCACATGTCTTCTTTTCTTAGCATTTTTCTCCCATAGAAGTCTATGGGAGTAAAAAAAATGCCATGATTTCAGTGAAAGAAAAACGCCATAGGCTCAACATGCTGCGATTTAGAAAAAGTGCCAAGGAGCTTAATAAAGCCAAAAGGATTAAAAAAAAAAAGAAAACGCCAAACTGTGGACAAGGCATTTTGCGTTTTTCTATTGACTTGCAACGAACATCTGGCCGCAGTGTGTTTTCACTGAAAAAAACGCTGTGGGGCTGTTTTGGCGTTCTTTTGTTTTTTTTGGGGGCAAAGCGCCCAAGTAAACCCAAGTGGAAACTTACCCTTACAGAGGATTCAGAACTTGAATCAGATACAGAGCTCCTGACTACTTAATAGTAACACATCTGTAAGATATATCGTTCTATCTGGTACCTAACTAAAGGTATGTAACTGTAGCTGTTTGTAACGTGGTGAATAAATTCACGTTTTTTCAACTTTGGAGTGCTGCGCCATCACTGGTTGGACTAACTAAAGGTATGGGTATCCTCATCTATACATAAATGTGACTACTATTAAACTGGACTCCAGGTTTTTGTGTTGTGGCTATCACCCTAGTCTACACTTATGCTGTATTCACACGTTGCTTCTTTTCATGGTATTTTCAAGATTCTTGAGGAAGTTTTTTCCCAAAATTGGAAAATTCGGTTGACTTATGGGAAACCATGGCCAAAAATCCCATGTGTGAACACAGCCTTACTGCAGTCCTTGATGGCCCCTCAATGAGCCCAGCTGCACCTATTGGGTTACCTAAGTACCTGGAGGGAGAAGGAATTCACAGGCCCACTCCAACCTCCCTTCAGTCTCAAAAAAGCCAAGATTAGAGAAATTTATTGGGTCTAAGGCTCTGTTTTAAAGATCCGTTTAGGCTAGTTTTCCACTTTTTTTTTTTTTTTTGTACACCTAAAAAAAACGAGTTTTGGCAATTTTTCTGGCGTTTTCCCTGGTGTGTGGAAACAGCCAAATTTGTCCCCTGTTACAGTTTTCTCACGGTCTTCAGGTACCACTCTGTGGGTCGGATGCTGAGCGCCCGGTCCATGGAGTGTAAGGAGATGAGGAGTGATGTAAAGCATCACTACTCACCTCCCCGGCAGTATAGTATACCGGGGGCATAATGTACCCGTATATACTATACAGGAGCCGGGAATCCTATCACCAGACTGACAGGACTCCCTGCTCCTATAGCCCCTTTGGGCGGTATACAGAATATACAGCTATCTATAGATAGCTGTATATAGTGTATACAGAACAGGAGGTCTACTTACCTCACCGCTGGTCCATGTAGCTCCGCCCCAAGTGATGACGTTATTGGGGGGCGGAGCTACAGACGGGATTCAGGCTAGTCTGAAGCTCTGTTCACATTGTCCGTTTTGGATAATGGGAACAGACCCTTCTGCCAGTGTCTACCCAGACAGGGAGACTCCAGCTGTTGCTAAACTACAACTCCCAGCATGCCCAGACAGTCAAAGGCTGTCTGGGCATGCTGGGAGTTGTAGTTTTGCACGCTGTTTAGGTAGACATTGCATTATGGGCGCTCTCCCCTACAGAGAGCGCAAAAAATTTCCTAACCCATTTTAATGTGTTTTTTTATTATTCTAGTTTCAGATCCGTACATGCAGAGGATTACGACTGATTCGATGGATTACAACAGATGAACTTGATTTTTTTTTTTATTTTAATAAAATGGTTAACAAGGGCTGTGGGGGAGTGCTTTTTAAAATAAAATAATTTTTCCAATGTGTTGTCTTTTTTAATTGAATATTCAGGCTTAGGCATATGCGCTTTTTTTCATAAATAAATAAATAAATAAAATAAAAATGCATAGGGTTCCCCCTATTTTCAGTATCAGCCAGATACCAACCAAGCAGAAACAGCCTGACGTTATCAGGGTGGGCGAGGACCATTGTTACTGGCCCTCCCCAGCCTAAATAACACCAGCCTGTTACCGCCTAGGCCCAGGAGCGCCATTTTTGATGCTCCGGGCCTGTTGGTACCGGCTCTTCCCGGCACCCCTGTGGTGGTGGGTATCAGGGTAATAATTGGGTTTTAGCACTAGCTGTTTTTGGGACTAACGCTAAGCCCTGACTTAGTAATGGATTCCATCTATTAGACAGCCTCTATAACTAAGCCTGAATATTCAATAAAAAAGAAAACACAACACATTGGCAAAATTATTTTATTTAAAAAAAAAACACTCCCCAACAGCCCTCGTTAACCATTTTATTAAAATATTTAAAAAAATCAAGTTCATCCGTCGTAATCCATTGAATCCGTCGTAATCCTCTGCATACACGGATCTGAAAGAAGAAAGAAAAAAAACACAAAAAAATGGGTTAGGACATTTTTTGCGCTCTCTGCAGGGGAGAGCGCCCATAATGCAATAGATAGCTGTATATAGTGTATACCGCCCAAAGGGTTAACCTACACTGTCCAGCAGTGTAAGTTAACTTTTTCCTTGCCGGGCTGGCTTAGCGCACAGCTCAGCAAGGGGTTAAGTGAGCCAGCAATGTGTACATTGTATATACATTGCATGTTCACTGTAAGTTCTTGCTGGGCAGTAAGTTTACGATGTATATATGCTGCTCAGCATCAGCTGTTCTCCCGGCTGTGTAGCCTTGAGAACAGCTGATCCCGACAGTCACTTCAGGAGGATCGCAGTGGGTGTCAGGAGGAGTGACATCTGCTGTGATCTGTCCCTTACTGCAGGTACTACTACTCCCAACATGGAGCACACTCTGCTCCATGCTGGGAGCTGTAGTATCTGCATTAATAGACAGATCGCAGCAAGTGTAACTCCTGACACCCGCTGTGATCCTCCGGTATAATGTATAGATATGGGCGGCCGCTCTCCTATGGTCCCCTGCACTGACATATATATATACACATATTCCTATTTCCCACAGAGTTGGGATTGGCTGGAACCATCTGACCAATCACAGCTCTCTGCTGGAAATATGAATATGTGTATAATATATACGGCAGTGCAGGGGACCATACAAGAGCGTCCGCCCGCATCTATACATTATACAGGAGGATCACAGCGGGTGTCAGGACCACGGCGATCTTTCAATTAGTACAGGTAACTACTACTCCTATCATGGAACAGTGTGTTCCATGCTGGGAGTAGTAGTACTACCTAAAAAATGTTTAAAAAAAAAAGTTAAAAACACACACACTACATTTTTATTATCGTCGGCTACATTTTTAGTTCCCTGCCCGCACACATAAATTGATCCCTGTTTAAAAATTAATATTTTGTTATAAAAAAAAGATACATTTCGTTAAATACAATTTTTCCATCGCTACTGTATCTTTTGTATTTTTTTTATGGTACCCTACTAAATTTTAATTAAAAAAAAGGTATCTTCATCACTTTTTTGGATCGCTAAAGTCCAAAAGAGAATAAAAACCGCCTGAAAAAACGGCAAAGTTAAAACCCACATGGCGTTTTTCTTGGCGTTGTTTCACTCCCATAGACTTCTATGGGAGAAAATCTCAAAGATTTTCCCAAAAATATGCCAAAGTCTCAACAAGAGGTCGTTTTTTAAAAACTGCCAAGGAGCCCAAAAACGGCAAAAGAATAAAAAAAAAAATGCCAAACTGAAAAACGCCAAGTGGATTTGGCATTTTGCAGTTTACTATTGACTTGCAGCTAACATCTGGCCGCAGCGTTTTTTCCCAAAAAAACGCCATGCGGCAGAATGGGCGTTTTTATTGGCGTTTTTGTAAAAAAGAAAACAAGTGGAAACCTAGCCTAAGGGTGAGGCTTAAATGTGTCGGGATTTTGATACCTCTTACCAACAGTTTACCAAGCCAAACCCTTGGATCCATGTCCTGAACCAAGACATGGGTAGAACCTGCAGGTTTCTATGGCTTTTACACTCTTTGAAAATCTGCATGAAAATTGGGTCAAGCTTTAAATAAATGATGTTACATGACAAAAGATTCATGGCGGCTTCGCATGCACGTTGGTATAATGAAGACATAATCTGCCGCAATGTAAAATTTCAGAGTTTCATTTTTTTTGGCTTTCAACAAAGTAAATGTAAAGGAGCTGAGCTTCTATAAGACATACAAGGTGCAGGGTTCTTATGTAGGGCAGATGAATTCTTTGTCCTCTCTTGCTCTTGATGATGTGATTGGCTCGTGCTTCGCTCAATGGAAACCTGTCAGCTGTTTCATGCTGTCCAAACCAAGGCAGCATGAAACATTCAGGCAGCAAGTTGTACTATGATTTACTCTTAAAGGAGAAGTGTAGTGAAAGATAACTTATCCCCTATCCAAATAATAGCTTATAGATCACGGGGGTCCAACCCTTGGGCCCCCATAGATATACATGGAGGAAGCGTGTCTGCTGCAGCTTCCTGTTGGGGTCGGAAAGGTTGCTTCCGGCAGACTGCCGGGGCCCCGTTCAGGAGATCGCGGAGGGTCCCAGCTGTTGGGCCCCCACAATCTATAACTTATTTGTAACCTTTGGAGAAGTTATTTTTCACTGCATTACTCCTTTAACCTCTGGGGTATTTCAGAGACATCTTGTTTTAAAAAAGCCACCATGACCCGGTTAAGTAATAAAGCGTGGTACAGTGATCCCTCAACATACGATGGTAATTTGTTCCAAATGAACCATCGTTACTTGAATCCATCGTAAGTTGAGGGATCTGTGCCCCGCCGCTCCGGACCGTCACCACTGCCCTGGATCGTGCGCAGCAATGTGATTACGATGAAGGAGAGCGAAAACCATTCAGCGGAGCCCGAAGAGTACGGTCCGGAATCTCAGGGACAGGTGAGTGACACTCACCGGACCACACAGGGCACATTAAACGGCTATCCGCTGCAGATTAAGCAGTCTGCGCTGCCGGTTAGCCGTTTATGCGGTGGTCCCGACATACAGAAGCATAGTATGTTGATGCTGCCATCGTATGTTGAAATTATGATATGTCGGAGCCATCGTAGGTCGGGGATCAATGTATTTCTCGTGGCTGATCCACACCTAAAAGTGTTTTATCATTATTATTATTATAATTATCATTATTTATTTTTATAGCGCTCTTGTTTCCATGGCTACAATACATAACACAGATGCAGGTACAGTGAAGGTGACACAGAGTTGATGACAGACTGATATAGAGGGAGCGAGGGCCCTGCCTACAAGGGCTTCCAATCTACAGGAAGGAGAGGACGGAAACAGTAGGTGAGGGAGACAGCCGGTCATCTGTGAACAGGTAGGGAAGCAGCCATTCATAGTGTAATACAGTGGCAGGAGGGTTATTGTAGGATGTGCTAAAGAGATGTTTTTTGTGAGTTACCTGCTCGTATAGGGATGGGTAACTTTGACTGCCTGGACTGGTGGGGCAGTCAGGGGTTAAGCGTAGGTATCGGACTGACCAGAGGGATTTACCAACAGTGTAAGTGGTGGGTGGTCCCCTCCCTCTGGGTATATAAAAGTTTGTTAGCTCCCCCCATCTCCCTCTTTGTGCCTTACCAGTGTCCCTGGGGAATCTTGCCCTCCCTCCCTATTTTTTTGATGTCTTTATTGTATATTTTCTTTATATATAAAGAACTACACAACTGTATTATACAGCAGTTGATAAGTACTAGAAGGATTAAGATTTTTAAATAGAAGGAATTTACAAATAAGTTTAACTTTCTGGCACCAGTTGATTTTAAAACATTTTTCCCACTGGAGTACCCCTTTAAGGTCCTTTAACTTTTCCTGGTAAGTTTTATCCATGTACTAGTTTAGTAGCTCTTCTCTGAACTTTCTACAAAGCATCTATTTCCTTCTGGAGATACCGTCTCCAGTACTGTGCACAATACTCCAAGTGAGGTTTTAAAGCAGCATGAGCACTTCTCGCTCTACTGCTAATCCCTCTCCCTATAGATCAGTGCTTCTCAATTATTTTCTGTCATGCCCCCCCCCCCCCCCCCCCCCTAGGAAGAAGAAAACATTTCGCGCGCGACTGTAAATAGTATCATTTGTCTATAAAATTGTAAAAAAAGTACACCTCTGCATAACACTGCATCCTTATTAATGTATATGAGGCTCTGTACACTGAGGACAAGCAGGGCTCTGTACACTGACAACAAGCAGGGCTCTGTACACTGAGGACAAGCAGGGCTCTGTACACTGACAACAAGCGGGGCTCTGTATACTGACAACAAGCGGGGCTCTGTACACTGACAACAAGCGGGGCTCTGTACACTGACAACAAGCGGGGCTCTGTACACTGACAACAAGCGGGGCTCTTTACATGGAGGACAAGCAGGGCTCTGTACACTGACAACAAGCGGGGCTCTGTACACTGACAACAAGCGGGGCTCTTTACATGGAGGACAAGCAGGGCTCTGTACACTGACAACAAGCGGGGCTCTGTACACTGACAACAAGCGGGGCTCTTTACATAGAGGACAAGCAGGGCCTGTATGAGAGAGAGCAGGGCGGCGGGCGCACTGCTCGGTGGCACAGTGAACTCCGACATGGTGGGCTGCTGCGCTTAGACGTGAGGTCACGTCTGAACGCAGCAGCGTGCCACACCGGAGTTCAAAGCGCCAGGCAGCCACACTGACAACCCAGGGCCGTAAGTAAGATCCAGCCGTGAGTCGGGCCCCCCTTTACGGAGCCTCGCGCCCCACTATTTGAGAAGCATTGCTATAGATCCATGAGCACTTCTCTCTCTACTGCTAATCCTTCTCCCTATAGACCCAATGAACACTTCCCTCTTTACTGCTGATCCCTCTCCTTATACATCCGTGAGCACTTCACTCTTTCTACTGCTAATACCTCTCCCTATACACCCATGAACACTTTTCTCTCTACTGATAATACCTCTTCCTATACACTCATGAGCACTTTCCTCTCTACTGTGAATACCTCTCCCTATACACCTATAAGCACTTCTCTTTTTCTAGTGATTATGCCTCAACCTACAGTGGGGAAAAAAAGTATTTAGTCAGCCACCAATTGTTCAAGTTCTCCCACTTAAAAAGATGAGAGGGGCCTGTAATTTTCATCATAGGTATACCTCAACTATGAGAGAAATAATGAGAAAAAAATCCATAAAATCACATTGTCTGATTTTTAAAGAATGTATTTGCAAACTAGGTGGAAAATAAGTATTTGGTCAATAACAAAAGTTTATCTCAATACTTTGTTATATCCCTTTGTTGGCAATGACAGAGGTCAAATGTTTTCTGTAAGTCTTCACAAGGTTTTCACACACTGTTGCTGGTATTGTGGCCCATTCCTCAAGGCAGAACTCCTCTAGAGCAGTGATGTTTTGGGGCTGTCGCTGGGCAACACAGACTTTCAACTCCCTCCAAAGGTTTTCTATGGGGTTCAGATTTGGAGACTGGCTAGGCCACTCCAGGACCTTGAAATGCTTCTTACGATGCCACTCCTTCGATGCCCGGGCAGTGTGTTTGGGATCATTGTCACGCTGAAAAACCCAGCCACGTTTCATCTTCAATGCCCTTGCTGATGGAAGGAGGTTTTCATAGGGCCATGATACATGGCCCCATTCATTCCTTCCTTTACATGGATCAGTCGTCCTGGTCCCTTTTCTGAAAAACAGCCCCAAAGCACAGTAGGTATGGTGTTATTTTTGATGCAACTCAGCATTCTTTCTTCTCCAAACACGACAAGTTGAATTTTTACCAAATTTTTACTTTGGTTTCATCTGACCATAACATTCTCCCAAGTCTCTTCTGGATCATCCAAATGCTCTCTAGCAAACTTCAGATTGGCCCGGACATGTACTGGCTTAAGCAGGAAGACACGTCTGGCACTGCATGATTTGAGTCCCTGGAGGTGTAGTGTGTTACTGATGGTAGCCTTTGTTACTTTGGTCCCAGCTCTCTGCAGGTTATTCACTAGGTCCCCCGTGTGGTTCTGGGATTTTTGCTCACCGTTCTTGTGATCATTTTGACACCACGGGCTGATATCTTGCGTGGAGCCCCAGATCGAGGGAGATTATCAGTGGTCTTGTATGTCCTCCATTTCTAATAATTGCTCCCACAGTTGTTTTCTTCACACAAGCTGCTTGCCTATTGCAGATTCATTCTTCCCAGTCTGGTGCAGGTCTACAATTTTGTTTCTGGTGTCCTTCGACAGCTCTTTGGTCTTGGCCATAGTGGAGTTTGGAGTGTGACTGTTAGAGGTTGTGGACAGGTGTCTTTTATACTGATAACAAGTTCAAACAGGCGCCATTAATACAGGTAATGAGTGGAGGACAGAGGAGACTCTTAAAGAAGAAGTTACAGGTCTGTGAGAGACAGAAATCTTGCTTGTTTGTAGGTGACCAAATACTTATTTTACCAAGGAATTTACCAATTAATTCATTAGAAAACCTACAATGTGATTTCATGTATTCTTTCTCCCCATTATGTCTCTCATAGTTGAGATATATCTATGATGAAAATTACAGGCCTCTCATCTTTTTAAGTGGGAGAACTTGCACAATTGTTGGCAGACTAAATACTTTTCCCCCCACTGTACAGTATATATCCATGAGCACTTCTCTCTTTCTACAGATAATACCTCTCACTATTCACCCATGAGCACTTCCCTTTTTTCTACTGCTAATACCTCTTCCTATACACCCATGAGCACTTCCTTCTCGCACTTCTCTTTTTCTACTGCTAATACCTCTCCCTTTACACCCATGAGCACTCCTCTCTTTCTACTGCTAATACCTCTCCCTATACCCCCAAGCATTTTGAGTGATGTTTTGAGCAGAAATTAGTTCTGTTTCTCTATTACTGGATAACCCCTTTGTCCTGTACACGAGTACACAAGTAAACTACCGATTACGTTTGGGTCATTTCCCGCATGTATATTCTTATTTTCTGTATATATATATATATATATATATATATATATATATATGGCAAATAACTCAAACGTAGTCACTAGTTGGAGTCAATGGGGCCTGTGCTAGAACCCCCGCATACACCTCAGCATCCCATAATGGTATACGTGTATATGGAAACGTGACGCGAACACGGTATAAAATGGAATCTTCCTCTCATCATTCCAGAGAGCTCAGTAATCATTGTCGCCATCTTCCTTGACCCCAATAATCAATACAGTAGATAAAGTCATCCACCGACCCCCCCCCCCCCCTCTTCCCCATCCCCCTTATCCTATATTTCTATAGAACCAGTATCCATTCAGCCGCTCACACTTCCTCTTTCATTAACATTCTAACCGGAGAGGTCGCTTTGTGTGTCTTTAGTCTCACAAGAAAAAAAGATAAAGAAAATGGAAAATGCCATAAAGAACTACTTAAAAGCTTCTCGCAGCAAAAAAAGAGGCAATGACCCCCACAAACCGCGCGGATCTTTTATCGCCGCCGCACCATTTTTTTTTTTTTTAAGTGTTTAAAAGCTTTAATATTGAAGGCCTGTCAACTTTGTCCTGATTATTTGGCTTTCAGTTAAAAGGTTTTTGTTGTTGTAGCTTATGCCGCCGCTCTGTTTCTATGGGAACGTGACATCAAGCTGACGTTTTCCTGTTTAAAAGCTTTTAACTAAATTCCAGCCTGTCAGCTGTAGGCCCCATTTTATGCTCTCAGACTTCAATCTGTTGCAAAAGGGTTTCATATGTTCTCTTGTCATTCAAATGCTTCTCCAGCCATACACAGGCACCGGGCCGGCAAAGGAGATAGCAACTTAAATCTTGTCCCTTAGCTGGGGGTGGTGGTGGTGGTGGTATAGAAGGGGTGGGGGAATTCCGTCTCTCTTTTAAAAGCCCTTTCATCTTCTTTCCTCGAGCAATGGCTGCCGCCGAGGTGCCCAGTTACCTGCTCACCTCCCAGAGCGAGAAGCACCGGAGGGCCCGCAACTGGACCGACGCCGAGATGAAGGGCCTCATGTTGGTCTGGGAGGAATTCTTTGAGGAGCTCAAGCAAACTAAGAGGAACGCCAAAGTTTACGAACGCATGGCCAACAAGCTCTTCGAGATGACCGGCGAGCACCGCCACGGCGAGGAGATCAAAATCAAAATTACCAACATGACTTTCCAGTACAGGTGAGTACGGATTAAACCCGCCTCATAGTCCTCATGGTCTAGAGGATTCTGGGATTGAATAGACTTGCATTGAGTCATACTCCCAATCTGTGCCAAAACTACCACTCCCAGCATGTCCGGACAGCCTTCGGCTGTCCGGACATGCTGGGAGTGGTAGTTTTGCCGCGGATAGTGAAAAACACAGAGCTATTTATTAAAAAAAACTGCAATACCGCTCCCGACCTGTAGACAGGTGTGGCGCTGTGTGTGGAAGAGAGCAGCCATGTTTTTTTCCTCTCTTCCAGCAACAACGCCACGTTTGTTTTCAGTTTGAGTGCGGTATTGCTGCTCCGTTACACTGAAGTGAATAGGGCTGAGCTGCAATACCGTGCTCGAACTGTAGACAGGTGTGGCGCTGTGTGTGGAAGAGAGCAGCCATGTTTTTTTTTTCCCTCTCTTCCAGCAACAGCGCCACGTTTGTCTTCAGTTTGAGTGAGGTATTGCTGCCCAGTTACACTGAAGTGAATAGGGCTGAGCTGCAATACCGTGCTCGAACTGTACACAGGTGTGGCGCTGTTTTTTCGGAAGTTATTCTAATCCATTGTCAGAAAAGGGGTTATCAAAGATTAGAAAACAGCGCTACTGTTGTCTTCAGTTTCAATGGGATTCAAAGTTCTAATTGTTTAAATACAGAGGGGGAGATTTATCAAAATCTGTCCAGAGGAAAAGTTGCTGAGTTGCCCCTAGCAACCAATCAGATCGCTTCTTTCATTTTTGAAAAGGCCTGTGAGAAATGAAAGAAGCCATCTGATTGGTTGCTATGGGCAACGCAGCAACTTTTCCTCTGGACAGATTTTAATAAATCTCCCCCCAGTGAACAGCAATACCACATGCGACCTGTAGACAGGTGTGGCGCTACGTTTTAAAGAGAGCAGCCGTGTTTTTCTGATCCCTTTTAAAGGATTAGAAAACAGCGCCACTTTCGTCTTCAGTTTGAGTGCGGTATTGCTGCTCAGTCCTAGAGATTTAAACACAGCTGTGCCGCAATACCACACATGACCTGTAGACAGGTGTGGCGCTGTGTTTAAAAGTGAGCCACCATGTTTTTCCCAACCTTATTAGAAAATAGGTTTTCAGTTATTAAAGAAACAGCTGCTTTCTTCCAGCAACAGGGCCGCATTTGTCTTCAGTTTGAGTGCGGTATTGCTAATTAGTTACACTGAAGTGAATAGGGCTGAGCTGCAATACCGCACTTCACCTGTAGACAGGTGTGGCGCTGTTTTTGGAAGAGAGTAGCTATGTTTTTCCAAACCTTCGCAGAGAATGGGATATCAAGAATTAAAGACACAGCTGCTTCCTTCCAGCAACAGCGCCACATTTGTCTCCAGTTTGAGTGTTGTATTGCCGCTCAGTTACACTGAAGTAAATAGGTCTGGGCTGCAATAACACACCTGACCTGTAGACAGGTGAGGCGCTGTTAATGGAACAGAGCAGCCATTTTTTTAAATCCCTTTTTAGAAATGGGGTTATGAAGGATTAAAAAAAAAAAAAACTGCAGCTTTTTTCAGCAACAGCGCCGCTTTTGTCTTCAGTTGGATTAAGGTATTGCTGCTCAGTTCCAATTATTTAAATATGGCTGAACTGCAATCCTGTGCTCAAACTGTAGGCAGGTGTGGCACTGTTTTTAGAAGAGAACAGACCATGTTTCCTATTCCCTTTATAGAAACGGGGCTATCAACAATTAGAAGAACATAGCTGCTTTCTTCCTTAGACAGCGCCACTTTTGTCTTCAGTTGTAGTGTGGTATTGCTAGTCAGCTTCAATGATTCAAATACGGCTGAGCCGCAATGCCACACACGACCTGCAGGTAGGTGTAGTGCTGTTTTTGAAAAAGAGCAGCCATATTTTTACTAATCTTTACTTATAAAGGGGGTTATCGAGGTTTAGAAAAACAGCTGCATTTTTCAGGAACAGCACCACTCTTGTCCTCCAGTTTGAGTGCGGTATTGCTGCTCAGTTCCAATTATTTAAATATGGCTGAGCCGCAATACCACACACAGCCTTTATACAACACAATATCACACACAGCCTTTACACGACACAATACCACACACAGCCTTTATACAACACAATATCACACACACAGCCTTTACACGACACAATACCACACACAGTCTTTATACAACACAATATCACACACACAGCCTTTATACAACACAATATCACACACAGCCTTTACACGACACAATACCACACACAGTCTTTATACGACACAATATCACACACACAGCCTTTACACGACACAATATCACACACAGCCTTTACACGACACAATACCACACACAGTCTTTATACAACACTATCACACACACAGCCTTTACACGACACAATATCACACACAGCCTTTACACTACACTATACCACACACAGCCTTTACACGACACAATATCACACACAGCCTTTACACTACACTATACCACACACAGCCTTTACACAACACAATACCACACACAGTCTTTGTACAACACAATATCACACACACAGCCTTTACACGACTCAATATCACACACAGCCTTTACACTACACTATACCACACACAGCCTTTACACGACACAATATCACACACAGCCTTTACACTACACTATACCACACACAGCCTTTACACAACACAATACCACACACAGTCTTTGTACAACACAATATCACACACACAGCCTTTACACGACTCAATATCACACACAGCCTTTACACGACTCAATACCACACACAGCCTTTACACAACTCAATACCACACACAGCCTTTACACGACACAATACCACACACAGCCTTTACACGACACAATACCACACACAGCCTTTACACGACTCAATACCACACACAGCCTTTACACAACACAATACCACACACAGTCTTTATAACACAATATCACACACACAGCCTTTACACGACTCAATACCACACACAGCCTTTACACAACTCAATACCACACACAGCCTTTACACGACACAATACCACACACAGCCTTTACACGACACAATACCACACACAGCCTTTACACGACACAATACCACACACAGCCTTTACACGACTCAATACCACACACAGCCTTTACACTACACTATACCACACACAACCTTTACACTACACAATACCACAAACAACCTTTACACTACACTATACCACACACAACCTTTACACAACACAATATCGCACACAACCTTTACACAACACAATACCGCACACAACCTTTACACAACACAATACCACACACAACCTATACACAACACAATACCACGCACAACCTTTACACAACACAATACCACACACAGCCTTTACACAACACAATACCACACACGACCTTTACACAACAGAATACCCCACACAGCCTTTACACAACACAATACCACACACAGCCTTTACACAACACAATACCACACACAGCCTTTATACAACATAATACCACACACAACCTTTACACAATACCACACACAGCCTTTACACAACACAATGCCACACACAGCCTTTACACAACACAATACCACACACATCCTATACACAACACAATACCACACACAACCTTTACACAACACAATACCACACACACCCTATACACAATACCACACACAGCCTTTACACAACACAATGCCACACACAGCCTTTACACAACACAATGCCACACACAGCCTTTACACAACACAATGCCACACACAGCCTTTACACAACACAATGCCACACACAACCTTTACACAACACAATACCACACACAACCTTTACACAACACAATACCACACTCAACACCACACACAACCTATACATAACACAATACCACACACAACCTTTACACAACACAATACCACACACACCCTATATACAACACAATACCACACACCCTATACACAACAGAATACCACACACAAACTTTACACACACAATACCACACACAGCCTTTACACAACACAATACCACACACAGCCTTTACACAACACAAAACCACACACAACCTTTACACAACACAATACCACACACACACCCTATATACAACACAATACCACACACCCTATACACAACAGAATACCACACACAGCCTTTACACAACACAATACCACACACAGCCTTTACACAACACAAAACCACACACAACCTTTACACAACACAATACCACACACAACCTTTACACAACACAATACCACACACAACCTTTACACAACACAATACCACACACAACCTTTACACAACACAATACCACACACAACCTATACACAACACAATACCACACACAGCCTTTACACAACACAATACCACACACAGCCTTTACACAACACAATACCACACACAGCCTTTACACAACACAATACCACACACAGCCTTTACACGACACAATACCACACACAACCTTTACACAACACAATACCACACAGAGCCTTTACACGACACAATACCACACACAACCTTTACACAACACAATACCACACACAACCTTTACACGACACAATTCCACACACAGCCCTTTACACAACACAATACTACAAACAACCTTTACAAAACACAATACAACACACAAAACCTCTAAACAACACAATACCACACACAACCTTTACACAACACAATACAGCACACAACCTTTACACAACACAATACCACACACAAGCTTAAGATAGGTGTAGTGATGTTTTTGGAAGAGAGCAGCCATGTTTTTAAAATCTTTTCTTAAAAAGGGTTTCTCAGCGATTAGAAAAACACAGCTGTTTTCTTCCAGAAACAGCACCACACTTGTCCTCAGTTTGAGTGCGGTATTTCAGCTCAGTTCCAGTGAACAGGGATGAGCCGCAATACTGCACACAGCCTGTAGACAAGTGTGGCGCTGTTTTTGCAAGAGAATAGCCACATTTTTCTAATTCTCTCATGAAAAGGGGTTATCTAGGACTAGAAAAACATAGCAGCTTTCTTCTACAACAGCCCCATGCTTGTCCTCTGTTACCCCACACAGCCTGTCAACACGTGTGGCACTGTTTTTGAAAGAGAGCAGAAACGTTTTTTAATTGACTTTATGCCACTTTTTAGGCTGCACATGGTCTGTTTCACGTCATTTACATTTTGGGAATCATGGGTGGAAACTGGCCTTATGCTATCGGTCAGCTCATAATAGGGCACCCTTTACATACTTCCAATTGCGACCATAATTGTGATCAATAAATGTATTAGTTTAGTCCCTACATGCAATCTAATAGGCAGTAGGAAGATGACAGCAGCTTTTAAGGTAACAGTGGGGCCCTTTAACTGCTGGGCCCTATGTGGGTGGCTGGGCCCTACTGTGTCCCCTACTAAAATTTTATGTGGCGCTATTCCTATTCATTACACCTATCCATTTAATTGTCCTATGTGCCACATACATTGGTTCCTAAATTATATCTAGATCTCTGACCCCGATCTCTTCAATATTATCATTTCAATATCTATTAAATATGGTCGGGACTTGAGAACCAAAATTGTGGAAAAATATCAACAATCTCAAGGTTACAAGTCCATCTCCAGAGATCTAGATTTGCCTTTGTCCACAGTGCGCAAAATTATCAAGAAGTTTGCAACCCATAGCACTGTAGCTAATCTCCCTGGGCATGGACAGAAGAGAAAAATTGATGAAAGGTGTCAATACAGGATAGTCCAGATGGTGGATAAGCAGCCCCAAACAAGTTCCAAAGATATTTAAGCTGTCCTGCAGGCTCAGGGAGCATCAGTGTCAGCGCGAACTATCTGACGACATTTAAATGCAATGAAACGCTATGGAAGGAGACCCAGGAGGACCCCACTGCTGACAGAGAGACATAAAAAAGTCTATGGAAAATATATGTTACTGCATAACTTCCAAACGGCTGGAGATATTTCGATAATACTTGGTCACATGTTACTTATATGTCCACTTAAAATATAGGATATAGGATAGGAGGTCGGGATAGTTCGAGATCGGAGGTCGGGATAGGAGGGCGAGATAGGAGGTTGGGATAGGAGGTTGGGATAGGAGGTTGGGATAGGAGGTTGGGATAGGAGGTTGGGATAGGAGGTTGGGATAGGAGGTTGGGATAGGAGGTCGGCATAGGAGGACGGGATAGGAGGTCGGGATAGGAGGTCGGGATAGGAGGTCGGAATATGAGGACGGGATATGAGGACTGTTGGCAGTAGATAAGCAGCACGAGAAGGCGGGTTCCCCTGCACGCAGACTCAGTAAAAGTCCTCAAAGGATTTCGATCTTCAATTCCATGAAACAGCAGATGTAATGTTTCGGGTTGTTTGGATGCCCGTAGACTTTACCCAGAGCGGCCTCATTACTATAGGATTGTAAAAAGGAAATCTATGTTACCCCAAATTTAACGCAAGTGAAGCCGTGGGCAAAAGCTAGTCTTATATATAAAAGGAGAAGACCTGACTCACTGACTCATCAACGCCCAGCCTAAACCCTTGGACCTAGAAAGCTGAATTTTTGCACAGGTGTTGTTTTTAAGACATAGACAAGGAATAAGAAAGGATTCTTCGAAATTCCACCCTTTAAAGTCCCATACAAATCTATGGGAAATATATGTTACTGTATAACTTCTAAACGGCTGGAGATATTTCGATAATAATACTTGGTCACACGTTACTTATATGTCCACTTAAAATATAGGATAGCTAATTTAACCCTTAACTACCCCCATTTGTGAGGGTCAGGGTTTTTGTTTAAAGTCCCATGCAAAACAATGGGAAATGTTCCCACATAACTTCCGTACGGCTGGAGATATTTCAATACCTGGTGCACATATTACAGGTCGGGATATGAGGACAGGATGAGAGGTTGGGATATGAGATCGAGATAGGAGGTCGAGATAGCAGGTCGAAATAGGAGGTCAAGATAGGAGGACGGGATGATCGGGATAGGAGGTGAAAATAGGAGGATGGGATATGAGGTCGAGATAGGAGGTCGATATTGGAGGACGGGATAGGAGGTCGAGATGGGATAGGAGGTCGAGATAGGAGGACGGGATAGGAGGTCGGGATAGGAAGACGGGATAGGAGGACGGTATCGGAGGTCGAGATAGGAGGAAAGGATAGGAGGTCGGGATAGGTCGAGATAGGAGGATGGGATAGGAGGACTGGGTGGGAGGTCGGGATAGGAGGACAGGATAGGAGGTTGTGATAGGAGGAAGTGATAGGAGGACGGGGTAGGAGGTCGAGATAGGAGGTCGAGATAGGAGGACGGGATAGGAGGTCGGGATAGGAGGTAAAGATAGGAGGTCGGGATATGAGGTTGAGATAGGAGGACGGGATAGGAGGTCAAAATAGGAGGATGGGATAGTAGGACGTGATAGGAGGTTGAGATAGGAGGATGGGATATGAGGACTGTTGGCAGTAGATAAGCAGCGCGAGAAGGCGGGTTCCCCTGCACGCAGACTCGGTAAAAGTCCTCAAAGGATGTCGATCTTCAATTCCATGAAACAGCAGATGTAATGTTTCAGGTTTTTGGATGCCCGTAGACTTTACCCAGAGCGGCCTCATTACTATAGGATCGTAAAAAGTGGGGTCACGGCCAGTTCACCAAGGGGCTTGCTCCTCTGACTGCAGTTCATACCCACAATTTGCTCTGTTCTGTCATAGTTTGTCGGCATCCATGATATAAGCTGCAGGTACTTGCAGTGTCGTTACGATGCTCACGATATTGGAAAGAAGTAAAAAAACAAAAACAACATGCTTTTAGAATACAGTACATACACTAGTTGCATTTACGCTGTACATATAATCATGGGTTTTACTGTACATACGCTCAGCTTCATATGCTTATAATTTTTATACCTTACATATGCTAGCAGTTGTTATAGTATACATAGGTTTGTACCAGTTGTACTGTGCATGCATTTGTACCATATATACTGTATATGCACTTGTACTGTTTATACTCATACACTAGTGTCATTTATACGGTTCACATGCTTATAGCTGTTACTGTACATCCACTCATAATTTTACTGTACATACCCTCGTGGCAATACTGTACATATGTTCATAGCTTATGTTGTAAATACGCTCATAGCTTCATACTGTACACACGCTCGTAGCTTATATTGTAAATACGCTCGTAGTTTTTCATACTGTCTGTCCGTAAATTAATAGCTTTTATAGCTTTATTTCATTCACGCTTTAGTAGCATTTACACCATGCATACGATCATGGCTTATACTGTGCTCATGTTCATAGCATTCATATCATACACTCGTTCTTAACATTTGATGCATACGTACATAGCTTTTATTCACGCATATGTCCATAGGATTTATCATGTATACGTGCATAGTGTCAATATCATGTATTTTTTCACGGTACAGACCCTAGTTGCATTAATACTTTGAATGCGCTCGACGTTTTAATGTACATATGCTGGTAGCTTCATACTGTACTACGCTAGCAGTTATTCTGTACATGCGCTGGTACCAGTCATACTGTACATACACTTGCACCATTTATACTGTACATACATCAGTAGTGGTTATACTGTATATACGCTTTACCATTTATACTGTACATGCATCAGTTATCCGGTATATATGCTGGTAACATTCATACTGTACATGCATCAGTTATATGGTATATACGCTTGTACCATTTATACTGTACCTACAACAACAGTTATACTGCATGTACGCTTGTACCTTTTTGTACTGTACGCATATAAGTAAGGATTTGTGTGCAGTGCATGCGGTCTTAGTATCTATCTACATGCAGTACATACGATCATAGTATTTATGGCATCCTTCCGTTTCATGCGCTAATGGCATTTATACTATCTCTACGCTCATGACATCCATACTATCATACGCTTATGGCTTTACACTGTTCATACGCTCATGGCATGTACACTATTCATAGGCTGTGGTTGTTATATTATGCATACACTTACGGCAGTTCTACTACTCATACGCTCATAGTAGTTATGTTGTTTCGTACGGTCATGGTATCTATACTCTTCTTGCACTATTTGTACACTCCCTGCTTTCATTCTGATCATAATTGTGGTATGTATACTATTTAAAGTTAAAGTTTATTATTTTTAATCTGGCAGCCCGAACATAGTGGATAACATTTTTTTTTACTGAAGTTCTCCTTCAGGGTACGTTCACACGCTCGTAACTAGCAGCCGGTATCCCACTGAAGAAAAAACGCTGCAAACCTGCCACTATTACGGACTAAGTGCACGGTAGCGTAACTCGCAGTGGAAACCTACTGTTAGTTACGGACGTGTGAACGGTCTCTTAAACACAGAAACTATTTACAATAGATCTTAGATTTGGAACCAGATATGTTTGTGATATGGCCTAAGAGGCTTTTTCCCTCATTGGAATCTCGGGCCGTATTCACATGGTGCGTGATCAGTAACCGGGAGCTGTGTATTCTGTATCACAAAACAGAGGAAACCAGGAAAATCTTTGGTCACGCAATTCGGGGGCCCCATATTTAATTTTGCCCAGGGCCACACTTAGTCTAAAACCGGAGCTGGTTGCAGTAATGTGGCTGTATTCCCGTAAACTCTGCGTTTCCCAGTGTAGAAAATGGGACTTTACCACAACTTGCAAGCGATGCCATGGACCGCTTTTAATACATGTACTTACTGTCTACTCCATGTCTAATGACTACAAGTCTAATGACTACAAATAGTAAAAGTAAAAAAAAAAAAAGAAATCAGCTCGCTTGTTTCATTTTTAACAAGGCCTCTGAAAAATGAAAGAAGCGATCTGATTGGTTGCTATGGGCAACTGGGCAACTTTTGCTATTTGCTTACAGCTGTGTAAGGGTCTATTCAGACGGCAGAATTTTCGCTTCCAGAGTTCTATGGGATTCCGCAATCCCATTCGCACTTCTGAATTTCCGATCAAAAAAAAAATTTCACAAGTGTGAACGGGAGTGCGGAATCCGATAAAGGTCTATGGGCTTTACTTTGAGGCGGAATTCCGCAAGTGATAATTCTGCCGTGTGAATAGACCAGCGGTCTTCAAACTGTGGCCCTCCAGCTGTTGCAAAACTACAACTCCCAGCATGCCCGGACAGCCAACGGCTGTCCGGGCATGCTGGGAATTGTAGTTTTGCAACAGCAGGAGGGCCACAGTTTGAAGATCACTGGAATAGACCCTAACTGAGATATTAGGGGGAATTTCTCATTGTACGTAGACTATATTTTTGCTCTAAATTTGTCGCAGTTACTTTTTTGCTACTTTTCAAGTAGACGGTTTTCTCATGGTTGTATAGGTAAAAAAAATAAAAATCAAGTTGTTTTTATGCACTGGTCATAAATATATCATGTGCGACTTTTGGTGAAAAGTCGCAAATAAGTCACAGAGGAAGAACCATACAAAGTGGTGTAAAAGGTGTAATAAAAAAAATAAATAAAAAAAAGAGTACCCGCACCATATTTATCACATGACATGCGACTGTTTAATTTAATGCATGCGCTAATTACCACCAAACAAATAAAAAGTGTAGGAAAATCATTCACCAACACAACTATTAATAGATTCTCCCCATTACCTTTCCCTGTAAGGCTGGGTTCACACCATGTTTTGTTAAATACGGTTCCCGTATACTGCTTGGAAGAGGGGGCGGGGCTTAATCGCGGCACCCGCACTCAGCCGTATTCGGGAACCGTATTTAATGTATGTCTATGAGCCGACCGGAGTGAACCGCAGCCTCCGGTCGGCTTCGTTTTTGGCCGTATGCGGTTTCCCGACCGCAGGCAAAAACGTGGCCGACCGCGTTTTTGCCTACGGTCGGGAAACCGCATACGGCCGAAAACGAACCCGACCGGAGGCTGCGGTTCCCTCCGGTCGGCTCATAGACATACATTAAATACGGTTCCCAATTAAGGCTGCGTGCGGGCGCCACGATTAAGCCCCGCCCCCCTCCTCCCAGCCGTATGCGGGAACCGTATTTAACAAAACGTGGTGTGAACCCAGCCTAAGGCTGCATTCACACCTCGTTTTGAGCCTACGGTTGCCGGCTGGAGGCAGGGAAAACTGGGCGCTCCCGTACCCCAGCCGGACCAGCGCTGAAATCCATTTACTTTCATGAGCCGACCGGAGTCAAATGGTGACTCCGGTCGGCTGATTTTTGACCCGTGTCTGGTTTTGTGACCGGACCTAAAACCGTGGTATACTATGGTTTTAGGTCCGGTCAGAAAACCGGATGCGGGTCAAAAATGAGCCAAACGAAGTCACTGTTTGACTCCGTTCGGCTCATTAAAGTAAATGGATTTCAGCGCCGGTCCGGCTGGGGTACGGGAGCTCCCGGTTTTCCCCGCCCCCAGCCGGATCCGGCAACCGTAGGCTGAAAACGAGGTGTGAATGCAGCCTAATCCTGCCTGTGGACGCAATGGCTGCTGACCCTGCAGTGCACGCAGCACAAGCTGAAGTGTGTCCTGCAGGGATGTGCACAGGTTGACTAGAAAGGGGCCTTGAGCCCCGGCCCTTTTAACATTCCTCTTGGTCAGTCTTGCATCATTATGTGGGCATTTATATAAATAATTATGAGAAGTTCCCATTTTTATTTCAGCCCCTGCCCCCCAAATGTCTGTGCACGTCCCGGATGTCATTTTTAGAAACGCAATACGTTATTTTATTATGACTCCTATTTATTATGTCCTCCTATAGGAAACTGAAATGTATGACAGATGGAGAGTCCGTTCCCCCCGACTGGCCTTACTTTAAGACCATTGACCGGATCTTGTCTAAACTTCCAGAAGTGAGTGATGGAAAGTTACAGCCTGGGCCTTCTACCTCTCAAACTGAGGCCTCCCAGTCCCCGTCTACAAAGTCCACCCCTCTCTACCTTCCTTATCACCAGTTCACATACGAAGAAAGAGAAGGATATTTTGAAGATGACAATTCGGAGAGCTCAACAAGCCTGCAATCCTACAAACCGAGGTAAGTTACCAGAAAGTCACTATTGTTGGTAGGTCAGCATTGGGAGAGTCCACTTCATAGACATAAACATCCCAAGGGTTCACACACAGTTTTTTTTTTTACACAAATTAATTATTTTAAAAAAAGCGTGAATTTCCTGGGCATGAATTGGCTAGAATTAATGGCGCTTATTCGTGTATATGACCTCTGTCAAATCTTTAGCATACACCACAGTAGAAATTTGTGTGTGCTTCAGATTAAAGGGGTTTTCCCACCTCCTGTTTTCATGGGGGTCCTGCATCGTGCCCACTGACACTTCCTGCTTCCAGCAGGGTGGGCCATTCATGCTTGAGTGATGGTTCAGGTAAGCAGCACTCTGGTGACGTCATGGCTTCTTGCCGAACGTGTGCATTCTCGATGCTGCTATGGAAACCACTCATAGGTTTGGGCCCCACAGAAGTGATTTGCACCAGCCGTTTCATTCCAAGGGATCGTACAAGACATGGTAATTGCTGTTATGACGCTATATTATCCTCCCAGTCCCACACTACATAACACTACTGTTGTCCTTACTTGCGGCCTCTTACCCCACCAGCACCACCATAACCACCTGCCTGCAATGTGCAGAAGGGAAGTGACATGACTGGAGCGGTGGCCAGCAACCTAGGCATTGAGCTGTTTATAAGGGGAGGAAATATTGGGCATAAAGGAGAAAGAGGCACATTTGATTAATAAAAGTATTTGCAAAAATATTTTACTTGATGTGTTCTAGAAGTTTAAGTTCGTTGCCTTTTTTGAGATTGGAATACCCCTTTAATTCCTGTCTACTTTAAATATATTTTTTAAACAGGAAATAAAACAGGTACAGTAATAACACGACAAGCTGATAACAGAGGTACAATATGACGGAAGTGAAAAACAATATAGATTTTTTCTTAAAGTAATACGGTCAATGGTTTTTACTATTCATATCCAGGGTTAATATAAAAATATTGTTGTTGCCCTTGACAAATAGACATCATTTTATTTGCCGGATCACTAAAACGTGGTGTGAATGCACCGTCACCGCTTTACTCTCATCATAAATGGAGAAAAACTCAACTATTGTAAATTGCTTAATAATCAGGGGTCAAGTCCTGGGGGAAAAAGCGAGGGAACTCACCCTAGATTTCCACTTAAAGGGGTACTAGACATCTTATACCCTAAGATAAGATGGCTGATCCCGGGTGTCCCACCGCTGGGGAACCACACGTTCTCCCTGTGGCCCCCGGCGTTCGTTTAGAGTGTTGGGTGCAGCAACAGAGGCTCATGACTCACGGTCACGGCCCAAGTCTATGGGAGGGGGCGTTGAGGGGGCATTACTGTGATGTCACGAGCCTCTGCCCTGCATCACCAGTCATCCGGCACGGAGCGAAGTTCGCTCTGTGCACCTGATGTCTGGGGTGCCGCAGTCGAGACCCCGCGATCAGACATCTTATCCCCTATCCTTCGGAAAGGGGAAGACATGTCTAGGGGCAGAGTAAGGGCTGGTCCTGCAGGACTCCTGCTAATGGGAACTGTGTTCCTGCTGTGGGAAAAGTGCAGGAACTCCGTTCCCATGAGTTCCTGCAGGACTTGAGTCCTGTTAATAATGTATTATTGTTTTAACCAAGTTAACCCCTAAGGACCAAGGCCAGACCTAGGGGTATTCGACCTTTACTGTTGCACAAAACACATCAGTCAGTCCTGTGGGAATATAACCAGAAATGAAATGTGTATTACTGCTATTAGATTACTTTATGTATAAAATGTTCATTTGGTCACTGTATGGTACTATAATTTGAGAAGTGTTTGGTGGCATTGTAGGCACTACTTAGATCAATCAGAGTATAGTAGTGGCTGCGTTCTGTAGAACTATAATGTAGACAACTATATGGAAGTGTTATTTAGCCAAGTTATGGCACTGTTATTGGGCACCATATTGGATGATCTCATACATCATATAGGACACTTTTCAACATAAATTGTCCTGCCAAAGATTCTACTGACTCTCATATAACATATCAATGGAAGCAAACTGCATATCTACAGTGTGTGTATATATATATATATATATATATATATATATATGTACATCCTCAAAGAAATGCAGCACTATTTCACCAATCTGTTTCTGGTGCCAGCCCCCTTATTGTATTGGGGGTGTCTAAAATCCAATGCAAGTCTATGGGATTTCTAGACTGCCAGTACATTTCCTGATTGCATTTCTCTTGGGCTGCCAAGATTGCCCAGGACTTTAAAACATCATGCCGACTGTCTGGCAGGCAGGTGCAGAGAATAGTGCAGAAGACGGAATATGAGCTCGGGATATGAGCATGAGAGCTTTTTCTTTCCCACAAGGTTTAGGTAGGAAGACCTCACACTACTAAATCTTGCAGGTTCTAAAATAAACTCAAGAATACAGTATATGTTCTTCCATATATCTGTAGTAACATTTTTATATAGCAACTTTTTTTTTTTGTACTGCTTCAGGTCTGGTGAGAGGGCCAAGAAAAGGAAACTGCAAAGTTGTAGCTTTAAGAAGAAGAAGTTAAAGATAATGGAGAACATGTTAGAGGAACATAAGAGGCTGAGCCGAGCAATGGAGGAAACCTGTCGGGAAGTAAGACGAATCTTGGACCAGCAGAACATCATTCAAGTGCAAAGTCTGCAGCTCCAGGAGAGGATGATGAATCTTCTAGAGAGAATGATCAATAAATCTTCTCCTTAAATTTACTAGACGATCTACCAGATCTTATGGCTCAAGCGCCACCACATATCTCCTCGTCCCTGTGCCTTTGGGCCTTTTATTGTTGCTGGTAGGACCGTGGACCCCAGGAGGATGGATTCTTTGAGGAGGATCAGTGGAAAAGGCCTCAGGGATGTGTTGGTCTGCAAAGACGATAGAGCACTATGTGGAATATTATAGTACAAATCACGTGTGAGATTTTAGAAGTTAAGGTCACTCCACTGCAGGGACCCTATAAATATAATTGATGCACTTGTATATTCCTATGCAGAAGTTATGCTAACATCTCATGCTGAATTCTTCAGAAGGGGAGAGACCAGGTTGCCGAGCACCATTTGATTTCCTGCCTGGGTGACCATAATTTGGGTACATGTTGCTGTGTGTACTGAAGTGGTCACAGGTTCTATCTAAATAAGAGACTGGCTCTCCATGCTACACATGTTTGTGTTTCTCTTTCGTGTTACAGAAAAGAGGAGAAATTTGCCAAAAACAAACAGAGACTTTGGCCCAGATTTATAAATATATTGCCTGAAACCCAAACTGTTTGCCCATAGCAGCCAATCATGGCCATCAGCATGGCTATTTTCTTCTATAAATACTGCCACACAGGGCCAGGAAAGGGTATTTTGGTGCCCCAGGCAGATATGGCAAATGGTACCCCCACCCCATCCTTATGCAACTTGCCATAACTCCTGTTCTACAGGGCCCTACAAGTGGCATTGCTATGGCATAGCTATAAAAAAATATGTAAGGGCTCTACTAGATGGCCGGACTGGCCCTGTAAACTATCACCGATCTCATAGACTGACACTGGTTTACACAGCATGTGAGACAGCTTGATGGGGGATGGCATAAATGACCGCTGGATTGATCATGCGACCCTTTACAGTTATCAGCCGTCGCCCACATATACCCTATAACATGGGGATATGTGCGGCTGATGGCCAATGATTTTTAGTGATACAAAATGAGCCAATTAACCGACAAACAATTTGCTGGTTCCTTAAATGATCTTTGGCCCTATTACGTAGGGAGATGTCAGCCTGTTAAGCTAATAGACCTCCTCTATAATAGGGCCCTAACACCCCCTTAAAAAATCATACATACTTACTGTATAAAGTATGTGTATCTCTAAGACAGCATACAAAAAAAAGCGCGAGCAGCACTCTATTATATGGAATTCCATGCCAATAATCCAGACCAAAGAGAGGGATCCCCAGTATATACATAAGAGACATGATCGCAGCACTTCAAAATATGTGGAAAACACATAAGCATAAGGTGCTGCACCTATTGTAGAGGCTTCTGAATGCTGTCCATAATGTAAACCCATGTAGCTGCCATTTTTTGCTATGTAACAGCAGAAAGAATTGTGATGACTAAAGCATACAATGACATAACATCTTATTGCTTTGTATATGCAGTGTAAGCTATTTTAAAGGGGAACTCCTCTGGAAAACTATTTTTTTAATCAACTGGTGCCAGAAAGTTAAACAGATTTGTAAATTACTTCTATTTAAAAATCTGAATCCTTCCAGTACTTATCAGCTCCTGTATGCTCTAGAGGAAGATCTTTTCTTTTTGAATTTCTTTTCTGTCTGACCACCGTGCTCTCTGCTGACACCTGTCCATTTTAGGAACTGTCCAGAGTAGAAGCAAATCCGCATAGCAAACCTATCCAGCTCTGGACAGTTCCTGACAGGTGTCAGCAGAGAGCACTGTGGTCTGACAGAAAGAAAATTCAAAAAGATAAGCACTTCCTGTGGAGCATACAGCAGCTGATAAGTACTGGAAGGATTAAGATATTTAAACAGAAGTAATTTACAAATCTGTTTAACTTTCTGGCACCAGTTGATATAACATCTTTTTTTCCAGTGGAGTACCCCTTTAAAGATGTCAAGTTTCATGCAGTTTACTACTTCTACTAAGATGCTTCTCACTAAAAGAATCCACTATTGTGCACTTTGCATTGAATCCTATAAGATATACCTATAGCCTATATCTAACAAATATTTATATTTATAAGCCGTGTAACACTACACTAATAGATCTCTGCTTGCTGTTACTTTAACGGCATAATTATTTAAGGGATATTCCAGGATTTTTTTTTCTTCATCCTTTGAGCCCATGATGTTAAGTTATAATACAGTGTGATATGTTTCGATTACCTCTGTGTGCCACATTGTCCTATTTTCATGCACAGGACCCACACCCGGAAGTGCTGCAGTGTACAAGTCTTTTTATTTTACTGTTGTCTCTGACCTTTCCCAGCATTCCATGGTCAGAGACAATATGTCATAAGTCACATGGTCTCTAGGGGTGTGGCTATGGATACCAGAGTGGAATAGGTTTACAGAAGTAATGCGATCCACCCACCCACTGCAGTATAGGCACACCCCCTGGAGACCAAATGACTTATAACATATTGTCTCTGACCGCATGGAATGCTGGGAAAGGTCAGAAACAACAGTAAAATAAAAAGACTTTCACCACAGCCCTTCAGGTTGTGGGTCCTGTGCATAAAAAGTGAACAAAGCCGCGCACGGAGATAATAAAAGAATATTACACAGTATTTTAACTTGCCATCATTGACTCAAAGGATGAAGAAAAAAAACACGGAGTACCCCTTTAAGGCCCCATTCACATGATGTTTTGGGGTTATTAAAGAACATGCCTATACTATTAAAGTCTACGGGCACACCATAAGTATACAATGTTATATGTCTGAATATCTCTTTTCCCAGTATCCGGACATATACCTACAATGTACTGCGAAAGCACGATGTGAATGGGGACTAACATTTAAATACGACCCATGCGTGACGTGAGAGTTGGTTCATGGGACCATTCTATGAAAATATGGACTGGGGACACTAAAATTGGCTGAAAACCAATAAAGAGTGATATAATAATACCTTTGGGGCAGGAAAACATAAAAACTCTAAACTCTTCAAAAGGAGAAGAATAGGATTATGCTCCATAAAAGAGCTAATGGAAAGAGAGATACATAAGTATATGACATTCAATACCATCTGCAGCCACGTGTAGTCTGTGCTGCCCCCTAGAGGGGCACTTTACATACACAACTCTTTCTTGCTAGTGACTTGTAAGTGCAGTTCCATAATGGCAGTCTCTATGGAGAGCAGAGGTCTAGTTTGGGTATGAATACTTTTCTTTATACATAACAAGTTAGTTGCAATGTTAAAGGGGAACTCCAGTGGAAACAAATAGAATTTTTTTTTTTTAAATCAACTGGTGCCTGAAAGTTAAACAGATTTGTAAATGACTTCTATTGAAAAATCTTAATCCTTCCAGTACTTATCAGCTGCGGTATAAAACAGAGAAATTTGTGAATTTCTATTCTGTTTGCCAACAGTGCTCTTTGCTGACACCTCTGTCCGTGTCAGGAACTGTCCAGACAGATTTGAATCCTATCCCCATACAAAACCTCTTCTGCTCTGGACAGTTCCTGACAGGACAGATGTGTCAGCAGAGAGCACTGTGGTCAGACAGAAAAGAAATTAACAAATTTCTCTGTAGTATATCTGTAGCATTCAACAGCTGATAAGTACTGGAAGGATTAAGATTTTTAAATAGAATTCATTTATAAATCTGTTTAACTTTCTTGCACCAGTTGATTTGAAAAAAAATTTTTCCCCACCAGAGTACCCCTTTAAAAGAATCAGACCCTTTATCTTCTGTCATGCTGGAAATATTTGTGGTATCAGAGCTGTATTTTGTTGGAGGATACAGATGTGATCTATTTTTTCACGGTATATTCTTTGTGGCTTACACTATCTAGCGCCAATGATCATTGCTATTGTGAGTCCATGTAATAAAAGAGATATTCAGTAATCAGAATAATGGTTTCTTGTATTGTCCAATACAAAAAATAAAGGTGACCACACAAATCCGCCCCTCCTTCCCTTCCACCCAGTGGTCGCCCGGGGGTCCTCACAATCATGGTGACTTGATGTAGCTTCTTAATAGGATACAGGATTACATCTTTCTATGTAGCTTATAAATTTCAGGACCGAAGCAGCTATAGAATCTCCCTCAGGGGTGCACCCAAAATTTTGACCTAAGGTGGACCAGAAGTTATAAGGAGAGAGCTGAAGATGATCTTTTTGCAACCTACCTTCATTGGCACATGGAGAGTGATATGATGTACCCAACTGCAGCCAAATAGCGTGTGATATTATTTATATCAAGAAAGGCTTCAAACCCTTTTTCTAGAACCATCACTTCATGTGGCAGAGATTTCCATAGTCTCACTGCTCTTACAGTAAAAAATCCTGCCTGTGATGATGGTGGAACCTTCCTTCCTCTAGACGTAGATGGTGCCCCCTAGACAGGGTTACAGGCCTAGTTCTAAAAAGATCACTAGACAGGTCTCCATACTCCTTACAATGCCCGCACTGTCATAAAGTTCCCCATAGAGCCATATTGAGCCTGCTGAGAAATACCATGTTCACATAGTGACCATAGTGTATTACTGTTCAGTCACCGTGGCCTGCACCAAAGTCTGTCTAACTACTGCAAGTCCCAGAAAGCCTGCGAGGTCCCCCTGTGTCACCAGTCACCTCCTTGGGATATTGGCTGTACTGCATCGACTGTATCACCTGTCTACCCTCAGTAAAGCTACCGTTTTTCCGTAACTTGGGGTCGGTGTCTTCATTGCCCCCCGTGCCTAGCCCAGAACCAGCGGTATTACATTCGGGTGGCTAAGGCTAAACCACGCCCTGGCATCACGACAAGAAGGGGTTAATAACATCTGTCCCTTGGGTTATAACATCTACCCTGCACCTCACACCCCAACGCCACAACTTTTTGGCATCACGAACAGGATACGGGTGTGTGCCATATACCACAAGCCACAAGTCCTCCCCACTAGTCTGAACTGTGTCCAATACCGTTTGCAAAATTTGCATGCCGATGCAATAGAAGTTTGTGCCAGAAAAGTGTGCGGGACTGTTGTCATTGCAAAGTGTTTTACTCCTGGCGCTTCTGAAATAGAAAGGGAGGTGAAGGAAAGAGTGTTTGTTTACTGCTGTGGAGTTTAAAGAGTCTGTACCTGAAAGGGTTAAATTGGTCCGGTGTTTCCCTGGGCGAGCGGTCGCAGCTCCCCAACGGTGATGCCTCTTCAGTGTTGCAAGGAGGAACCAAAGATCCGCCCTGTGTTACACAGGGGAAGAGTTTACCAGCCAGACCGAAACAGGAAGTTCCCTGGGTGCAGCCATATTGGAGGTTCCCAGATAAAGAAATTTCCCGGCACACGGTATGTGTTTGCTTTGCTTTATTTAGCTTTCAGCTTGGCGTTACTGCACACTTTACGGCTCCTGAGCAGGGAGCAGATTCAATATCTTAGACGTGGTGGTGACATTAAAAAACTCCTCCGCCGAGAAGCATATTGGATCCATATCCTTGATACCTTGTCCCCGAGAGGACTGAATACAGATTATGAAATTTTTCACTGTATATGAAACTTTACACTGTGTATGAGATTTAATACCTTGAATTTTTCCATTTTAGATCCAACAGAGAACGATTAGAAAATTTATTTTCAGGAAAATCTGAATCAAGTGAATACTTGAGTATATCTATAAATTTGATATGCTATTTTCTGTTAGTTTATGTCTGATTTAATTTTTCTATACGCAGTAAGTTTTTGTTTTTGTTTTTTACCTATTTTACCTATAATTCACGCCTACTTTTGTGATGTTTATAAGATGTCATTTCCGTTGTATGTAATCAGCTGTTGACAAAGGCTCTGGTGGAGCCGTAACGCGTGCAGTAACGCCAAGCTGAAAGCGAAATAAAGCAAAGCAAACACATACCGTGTGCCGGGAATTTCTTCATCTGTGTTATTCCACTCCACGGGCATGGGACACAGCCGCAGTGCCAACCATTCATCTAATATTGGAGGTTCCGGCGGCTGCGTACGGCTCTGCTGTCTATTACCCGGCAGCCGCTGCAGTGCAGGCTCTAAAAGCACCTGCAGGCATCAGTATGTAGTCTCCGGTGCTGGTAATTAGCCACGATAACCCCTAGTGCCCAACAGTATTACCAGGTACCTGCAAAATAGAGGGGGAGCCCCCACCAGAGTGCTTCCACCAGCAAAGACTAAGCCGCTGCAGCACCTCAACCAGCTTCTTAAAGTGACAGCGCATGCAATTTTTCTTTATGTGACGGCGCACTCAAAAAAGTCTACAAGATGTCAGCAACCAGCTCTCCAGATCAACCAGGCAATGGTGCCCCTTCATCTCCAGCAGCGGGATCATTTGCTTCCCCAGCGGCCGGAATGCTGCCAGTCCTGCTTGCAGTCCACATCAACAACCTGGGTGTTCCAGCGTCAGCATCTGTATTCATGGGGAACCCTACCTAGAATGGACACCCCTTCACCCTGAGGGATTTCAAGGAAAGGATCCAGAGTCTGTTTCTCTTTTATTCTTTCCCTCCCAATCAACAAGTGCCATTGGTCACAGGACAACTGCAGGGGTCACCACTAGAGGAAATCTACAGTTTCACCATCAAGTTTAGGAGCGGTAAGTCAAATGTCAATGCCGATGTACTGTCTCGGATGACCCCCGGCGAAGAACCACCTGTCGAACACGGGTAGGAAGACGTGGAGATTCCCCTACTTTACCAGAAGTTCGTCAATCAGAATGTTGTGACCGCCCTTGGGGACGGTGAATCCAGGTCCGAGAAGGTCCAAGAAGACCTATACACCTGGAAGACTCTATAAGATGAAAGCCGAGCCATGAGGGAATCTATTGGACTACCTTCTGATGAAGAAGGTGCCAACCCGTCTACGCTGGGCCCAGTGTGACTGCGAGTTGAAATGTCTGTGGCAACAGAGGAAGCGACTATTCGTGCACAAGGGACTGTTGTACCGGAATTCACTTGATCTGGTCTCTGGTGATCGACTTCATCAGATTCTGGTTCCCCGAAGAGACGCCGAGACGGTCCTCAACGCACATAACGATCAGTCGGGACACTTTGGAATCCACAAGACCGAGGCTACTGTCAGGCGAAGATTCTACTGGATTGGGATGCGGAGCGACATTGAGAAATGGTGCAGTGAGTGTGCTGTCTGCAACATCACCAAGAATGTGCGCAAAAGACACAAGAGCATCCCTCCATTCCATCCAGAGTGAAAGGCCTAATCAGTTGGTCACGCTAGACCATCTCAAGTTGTCTCCTGCCCGGTCCAGTTACACTTATGCTCTCACCATGGTGGATCACTACTCCAAATGGGTTGTTGTAGTAAATGTTAAAGACCTCACAGCCAAAACAGTGGCCCAGGTGTTCTACTCCAATTGGGTACAAACCCTTGGGTATCCGGAGTCTTTCCTAATGGACTGAGGAACGGCCTTTGAGGCCCAACTCTTCCAGGAGCTGTGTCAGTTCCACGCCTGTAAGAAATTTCGGACTACAGCTTACTGTAGGGAACGGGCTCTGTGAGCGCATCAATCAAGTCTTCATCCACATGTTGCGAGCAGCTTCTGTATCCAAGCATGAAGAGTGACCCCGATTGTTGCCCGAATTGTTGGGGATTTATAACAACGCAGTCCATTGCTCTACAGGGTACACCCCTTTCTACCTGATGATGGGGCGGCATGGGCAGCTTCCGAAAGACCGGAGGTTTGGGCTTCAGGCCCCATTCAATAACTCCCCGCAAGCCTGCATGGAGCGGGTCTCTGACCATTAATGAAGGATCCAAGCAGCAAAAAGAGATTGTTGGCAAAAAGATGGGCGAGGCTCAATGAAGACAACAGCAAGATTATAACCGTCATGCCTCTGCCAAACCCTTCCAGGTAGGTGACAAAGTCTGGCTGCAGAAGTTCCCGATCACTCACCAACTGGACTCTATCTGGGAGACAGAACCATACACAGTGACGGCCGTACCCAATCCAGACTCTGACATGTACGAGGTAAAAAACTTGGGTACGAGTTGCAAGTTGTCCATTGTAACAGAATTAACCCCTTAAGGACCAGGGGTTTTTCCGTTTGTGCACCTTCATTTTTTCCTCCTTACCTTTAAAAAATCATAACTCTTTCAATTTTGCACCCAATAATCCATATGATGGCTTATTTTTTGCGCCGCCAATTCTACTTTCTAATGACGTCAGTCATTTTACCCAAAAATCTACGACGAAACGGAAAAAAAATCAATGTGCGACAAAACTGAAGAAAAAACACAATCTTGAAAATTTTGGGGGCTTCCTTTTCTACGCAGTAAATTTTTCGGTAAAAATGACACCTTTTCTTTATTCTCTAGGTGCATACGATTACAATGATACCCTACTTATTTAAGTTTGATTTTGCATTACTTCTGGAAAAAATCATAACTACGTGCAGGAAAATGTATACGTTTAAAATTGTCATATTCTGACCCCTATAACTTTTTTATTTTACCGCGTATGGGGTGGTATGAGGGCTCATTTTTTGTGTCCTGATCTGAAGTTTTTATCGGTACCATTTTTTGTATTGATTGGACTTTTTGATCGCTTTTTATTCATTTTTTCATGAAATAAAAAGTGACCAAAAAGACACAATTTTGGACTTTGGAATTTTTTTGCGCGTACACCATTAACTGTGTGGCTTAATTAATTATATATTTTTATAATTAATACATTTCCGCATACGGCGATACCACATATATTTTTATTTACACTTTTTTTTTTTTTTTTACGGGAAAAGGGGGGTGATTTAAACTTTTATTAGGGAAGGGGTTAAATTATCTTTAACATTTTTTTTCCACTTTTTTTTTGCAATTTTATAGCTCCCATAGGGGGCTATAACACTGCACACACTGATCTTTTACATTGATCAATGGTTTCTCATAGGAAACCATTGATCGATGGTTCTGCGGCTTGACTGCTCATGCCTGGATCTCAGGCACTGAGCAGTCATTCGGCGATCGGACACCAGGAGGCAGGTAAGGGGACCCTCCTGATGTCCTACAGCTGTTCGGGATTTCGCGGTGATCCCGAACAGCCCACTGAGCTAGCCGGGGGTAGTTTAGTTTCACTTTAGACCCGGCGATCAACTTTGAACGCCGGGTCTAAAGGGTTAATAGCGCGTCCCACCGCGATCAGTGACGCGCGCTATTAGCCACATGTCCCAACCATTGTTAGAGGCCGGGCCTGACCCGCTATGCTGTGGCCCCGCATTATAGAACGGGAGCAGACTCAGGGCATACAGGTACGCCCTTGGTCCTTAACCCCTTAAGGACTCAAGGTTTTTCAGTTTTTGCACTTTCGTTTTTTCCTCCTTACCTTTTAAAAATCATAACCCTTTCAATTTTCCACCTAAAAATCCATATTATGGCTTATTTTTTGCATCGCCAATTCTACTTTGCAGTGACTTTAGTCATTTTACCCAAAAATGCACGGCGAAACGGAAAAAAAAATCATTGTGCAACAAAATTGAAAAAAAAAACGCCATTTTGTAACTTTTGGGGGCTTCCGTTTCTACGCAGTGCATATTTCGGTAAAAATTACACCTTATCATTATCCTGTAGGTCCATACGGTTAAAATGATACCCTACTTATATAGGTTTGATTTTGTCGCACTTCTGGAAAAAATCATAACTACATGCAGGAAAATTTATACGTTTAAAAATGTCATCTTCTGACCCCTATAACTTTTTTATTTTTCCATGTACAGGGCGGTATGAGGACTCATTTTTTGCGCCGTGATCTGAAGTTTTTATCGGTGTGATTTTTGTTTTGATCTGACTTTTTGATCACTTTTTATAAATTTTTTTAATGGTATAAAAAGGTGACCAAAATACGCTTTTTTGGACTTTGGAATTTTTTTGCGCGTACGCCATTGACCGTGCGGTTTAATTAATTATATATTTTTATAGTTCGGACATTTACGCACGCGGCGATACCACATATGTTTATTTAATTTTTTTTTACACTGTTTTATTTTTTTTATGGGAAAAGGGGGGTGATTCAAACTTTTATTAGGGAAGGGGTTAAATGACCTTTATTAACACTTTTTTTTTTTAAATTTTTTGCAGTGTTATAGGTCCCATAGGGACCTATAACACTGCACACACTGATCTCCTATGCTGATCACTGGCGTGTATTAACACGCCTGTGATCAGCATTATCGGCGCTTGACTGCTCCTGCCTGGATCTCAGGCACGGAGCAGTCATTCGTCGATCGGACACCGAGGAGGCAGGTAAGGGCCCTCCCGGTGTCCGATCAGCTGTTCAGGACGCTGCGATTCAGGACGCGGCGGTCCCAAACAGCCCGACTGAGCAGCCGGGATACTTTCAGTTTCACTTTAGAAGCGGCGGTCAGCTTTGACCGCCGCTTCTAAAGGGTTAATACCGCACATCGCCGCGATCGGCGATGTGTGGTATTAGCCGCGGGTCCCGGCCGTTGATGAGCGCCAGGACCGAAGCGATATGATGCAGGATCACGGCGCGATCCCGCTTCATATCGCGGGAGCCGGCGCAGGACGTAAATATACGTCCTGCGTCGTTAAGGGGTTAAGCTATGTCACAAAGAAGACCTACCTGTGCTGCCCATACCTTCTCCACCAGCAGTTAGACCTACAGGGGAGTACGTGCCAAGAGAGGGGATCCATCCATCCATGGATGTTCTAATGTTCTCTCCCTGCCAACCTGCAATTTTCTGTAACGTGCCAACCCCGGTGTTACGCCGAGCGCTCCGGGTCCCTGCTCCTCCCTGGAGCGCTCACGGCGTTCCTCTCTCTGCAGCGCCCCGGTCAGACCCGCTGACCGGGAGCGCTGCACTGACACTGCCGGCGGGGATGCGATTTGCATAGCGGGATGTGCCCGCTCACGAATCGCATCCCAAGCTACTCACCTGTCCCGGTCCCCGGCTGTCACGTCCTGGCGCGCGCGGCTCAGCTCCTTAGGGTGCACACGCGCCAGCTCTCTAAGATTTAAAGGGCCAGTGCACCAATGATTGGTGCCTGGCCCAATCAGTCTAATTAGCTTCCACCTGCTCCACGTCCATATAACCTCACTTCCCCTTCCCTTCCTTGCCGGATCTTGTTGCCCTTGTGCCTAGAGAAAGCGTTTACTGTGTTTGCCTTACCAGTGTTCCAGACCTCTTGCTATCACCATTGACTACGAACCTTGCCGCCTGCCCTGACCTTCTGTTACGTCTGACCTCGCCTCTGTCTAGTCCTTCTGTCCCACGCCTTCTCAGCAGTCAGCGAGGTTGAGCCGTTGCCGGTGGATACGACCTGGTTGCTACCGCCGCAGCAAGACCATCCCGCTCGCTTTGCGGCGGGCTCTGGTGAATACCAGTAGCAACCTAGAACCAGTCCACCGGTACGGTCCACGCCAATCCCTCGCTGACACATAGGATCCACATCCAGCCTGCCGAATCCTAACACCTGGGACCGATGCAACCAACCTTAGTCGCCACACCGGCCCCCGACCTGTCACCGTTGGTGCCGGTCAATACTCCAATCTCCAGACCACCTGCTTCACCAATGTCTCTGCCAACAAGTCCAAGTCCTGCCAATCCAGAACAGCTACCTACACTAGAATTCGACAAAAAAGAGAACCTGCTCCAACTCAAGTTGTATCAACAGCTCCCGAAGAAGTAGGTGTTCCTGATTCTCAAGAAGTGGTGCTGCGTAGGTCCCAACGGTCACCTCAAGGCCAAATCCCAGCCAGGTATAAAGATGTACCACACAAAAAATTAATTGTCACACATAGTTAACTAATACTACATAATGTACATATGTCTATATCTACATTAGGGCTATAGCATTTACAGTAATACCAGCCCACAATATAATGTCCAATGATTTTCTTGTGTCCACGTGCCCAGGATACTTTACTGGCCAGAAGGTATTACTGATAACTAACAGCACACGTACAGTAAAAAGGTAACACTAATGTCTAATGTTGTCTAGTGATGTATATAGAGTCCTGGGGGGAAGTGTGTCCAACCGAGGGATCCCAGTAGCCAAGGCATTGGGTAAAAAGCATCCGGCAGCCAAATCCGAAAAAGTCATGTATATTGTTATGTATATTGTCCTATAGTTGTATTCCTAAAGCAGTTACTAGGTCTAATAACCTCACATGTTTGGAGCGTGTAAGGACATTTTATGCTACATGGACTCTTATGTTCCTCTGTTCATCTATATCAGACCTGGAAATGGATGTAGTTTGAAATGCCTCAGGAACTGTCTGTGGCCCCTATGGTCATTCCGGTCCTCCACCCTCAAGAACTGGGCGTTGAGGATGACTCCATTAAAAAGGGGGAGTTTGTGGTGGCCCAGTACGGGATGGTGTGTCCCCTTACTTCTCCTGCCCTGTCAGGCAGGGTCTCTCCATGTCCCCAGGGCCCCTTTTATGTGTTATCCCATATGAACGTAAGTTGTATAATAAAATGTACTGTTTCTTTAATAGCTGTTACCATATGATTGTTACCCAGGAAGCACTAGTGACCAGGTGACCCCCCAAGTGACCTATAAAAGGAAGAGAGAGAATATATGTATATATATATATCTATATGTATATATGTCACGGGGCCTCACACACTTTTTTGCACAAGTTCTATGAAGAATATGGGGGGAGATTTATAAAAGAGAGGAAAAGTTGACCAGTTGACCATAGCAACCAATCAGCTTGCTTCTTTCATTCTTAAAGAGGCCTCAGAAAAAATGAAAGAAGCGATCTGATTGATTGCTGTGGGCAACTGGTTGACTTTTCCTCTGCACAGGTTTTGATAAATCTCCCACATGGTGAATATAAAAAAAGCTTTGACAAGCATATGGCAGGAATCACTGTCCGTATCAGGAACTGTCCAGAGCAGGAGAAAATCCCCATAGCAAACATATGCTGCTCTGGACAGTATCTAAAATGGACTGAGGTGTCAGCAGAGTGCACTGTGGACAGACAGAAAAGAAATCCAAAAAGAAAAGAATTTCCTCTGTAGTATTCAGCAGCTAATAAGTACTGGAAGGATTTGTAAAACTTTTGGCACCCGTTAATTATGAAAAAAAAAAATGTTTTCCACCGGAGTACCCCTTTAATATGTAAGCTTTACTTTTACAGTATACAGGGTGGGCCATTTATATGGATAACTAACGAAAATACCCCCTGAGGGATCTATGGGCTACTAGAGCAATATTAACAACCTTGGGGATGTAAGTCCCCTCAGGGAAACCCTGAATAAAGACCCTCTCCGGTCTAAAACTTAACTTTTATTCTTTTTACAACTAATAATTAAGGGTGCTCGATTACCACTAGGTGGCAGTGTGTGATTAAAATTACAATCCCTTATTTGTTATATTTCAGTTCTAAGGCATCCTATGCATGGATGTAAGTGACCGCGGAGCTCTGTTTGCAGTTCTCTGCTCTGATGCCGTCTACAGACTTAGCATCACACATCTCCGTGGTCCATCCATATTCAAAAACAGGGATTGAGCTAAAATCTATTCTCCTCTGACTCAACGTTTCGCCAGTAGTACCTCACACTCTTGAAAAAGCCAGATCCTACTGGCGAAACGTTGAGTCAGAGGAGAATAGATTTTAGCTCAATCCCTGTTTTTGAATATGGATGGACCACGGAGATGTGTGATGCTAAGTCTGTAGATGGCATCAGAGCAGAGAACAGCAAACAGAGCTCCGCGGTCACTTACATCCATGCATAGGATGCCTTAGAACTGAAATATAACAAATAAGGGATTGTAATTTTAATCACACACTGCCACCTAGTGGTAATCGAGCACCCTTAATTATTAGTTGTAAAAAGAATAAAAGTTAAGTTTTAGACCGGAGAGGGTCTTTATTCAGAGTTTCCCTGAGGGGACTTACATCCCCAAGGTTATATATTTATATGGATACACCTTAATAAAATGGGAATGGTTGGTGATATTAACTTCCTGTTTGTGGCACATTAGTATATGTGAGGAGGGAAACTTTTCAAGATGGGTGGTGACTAGAGATGAGCGAACTTACAGTAAATTCGATTTGTCACGAACTGCTCGGCTCGGCAGTTGATGACTTTTCCTGCATAAATTAGTTAAGCTTTCAGGTGCTCCGGTGGGCTGGAAAAGGTGGATACAGTCCTAGGAAAGAGTCTCCTAGGACTGTTTCCACCTTTTCCAGCCCACGGGAGCACCTGAAAGCTGAACTGATTTAGGCAGGATAAGTCATCAACTGCCGAGCCGAGAAGTTTGTGACGAATCGAATTTACTGTAAGTTCGCTCATCTCTAGTGGTGACCATGGCGGCCATTTTGAAGTCGGCCATTTTGAATCCAACTTTAGTTTTTTCAATAGGAAGAGGGTCATGTGACACATCAAACTTATTGGGAATTTCACAAGAAAAACAATGATGTGCTTGGTTTTAACGTAACTTTATTCTTTCATGAGTTATTTACAAGTTTCTGACCACTTATAAAGTGTGTTCAATGTGCTGCCCATTGTGTTGGATTGTCAATGCAACCCTCTTCTCCCACTCTTCACACACTGGTAGCAACACTGCAGGAGAAATGCTAGCACAGGCTTCCAGTATCTGTATACACTGCTATATACTACTATATACACCGCAGGAGAAATGCTAGCACAGGCTGCCAGTATCCGTAGTTTCAGGTGCTGCACATCTCGTATCTTCACAGCATAGACAATTGCCTTCAGATGACCCCAAAGATAAAAGTCTAAGGGAGTCAGATCGGGAGACCTTGGGGGCCATTCAACTGGCCCACAACGACCAATCCACTTTCCAGGAAACTGTTAATCTAGGAATGCTCGGACCTGACACCCATAATGTGGTGGTCACTAGTGTTGAGCGGCATAGGCCATATTCGAATTCGCGAATATTCGCGAATATATGGACGAATATTCGTCATATATTCGCGAATATTCGCATATTCGTTATATTCTCGTTTTATTTTCGCATATGCGAACTTTCGCGTATGCGAAAATTAACATATGTGAAAATTAGCATATAGGAAATTCGCATACTCGAAAATTCGCATATGTGAAAATTAGCATACACTAATCTTCGCATATGCGAATTTTCGCACGCCAGTCTCACACAGTAGTATTAGAGCCTTCTTTACACCACACAAGCTGGAAGCAGAGAGGGGTGATCACTGTGATGTGTACTGTGAAGAAAAAAAAAAAAAAAAAAGAAAATTCGTAATTACGAATATATAGCGCTATATTCGCGAAATTCGCGAATTCGCGAATATGCGATATTCGCGAATAATATTCGAATTGCGAATATTCGCGAGCAACACTAGTGGTCACCATCTTGCTGGAAAAACTCAGGGAACGTGCCAGCTTCAGTGCATAAAGAGGGAAACACATCATCATGTAGCAATTTCTCATATCCAGTGGCCTTGAGGTTTCCATTGATGAAGAATGGCCCCACTATCTTTGTACCCCATATACCACACCATACCATTAATTTTTGTGTTCCAACAGTGCTGGAGGGATCTATACAATGTGGGTTAGTGTCAGACCAATAGCGGTGGTTATGTTTGTTAACTTCACCATACACATAAACGTTTGCCTCATCACTGAACATAATCTTCTGGGAACACTGAGGGTCCTGTTCCAATTTTTGTTTTGCCCATTCTGCAGAACCTGAAACTACGGATACTGGAAGCCTGTGCTAGCATTTCTCCTGCGGTGTATATAGTAGTATATAGCAGTGTATACGGATACTGGAAGCCTGTGCTAGCATTTCTCCTGCGGTGTATATAGTAGTATATAGTAGTGTATACAGATACTGGAAGCCTGTGCTAGCATTTCTACTGCGGTGTATATAGTAGTATATAGCAGTGTATACGGATACTGGAAGCCTGTGCTAGCATTTCTCCTGCGGTGTATATAGTAGTATATAGCAGTGTATAAGGATACTGGAAGCCTGTGCTAGCATTTCTCCTGCGGTGTATATAGTAGTATATAGCAGTGTATACAGATACTGGAAGCCTGTGCTAGCATTTCTCCTGCGGTGTATATAGTAGTATATAGCAGTGTATACAGATACTGGAAGCCTGTGCTAGCATTTCTCCTGCGGTGTTGCTATCAGTGTGTGAAGAGTGGGAGAAGAGGGTTGCATTGACAATCCAACACAATGGGCAGCACATTGAACACATTTTATAAGTGGTCAGAAACTTGTAAATAACTCATGAAAGAATAAAGTTACGTTAAAACCAAGCACATCATTGTTTTTCTTGTGAAATTTCCAATGTGTGATGTGTCACATGACCCTCTTCCTATTGAAAAAACAAAAGTTGGATTCAAAATGGCCAACTTCAAAATGGCCGCCATGGTCACCATCCATCTTGAAAAGTTTCCCCCCTCACATATACTAATGTGCCACAAACAGGAAGTTAATATCACCAACCATTCCCATTTTATTAAGGTATATCCATATAAATGGCCCACCCTGTATTGTTAGTTGAAATGTTCCTTCAAAGTGATAAACTTTCCCTCACTGAGCAGTATTCCTGACGTACCCCAAACCCTCTGGAGACGTTCCATGCAGAAAGCAAAGCAAAGAATTCCTTTTTCGTAGGCACCTGACCCATAAGGAGGGTGCATAATGACTGGAGGGGACGTTTAATGGTAGGCAGTTACCTTAGGTGTGCCCCTGTTGTGTTAGAAGTCAACAAGGGGTTAAAGTTGGCCCTTCCCAAGGGGGGGGGGGGTGATGATGATCAAGGGTTGGCTTTGGTTAGATGGGCCTATTGGGGGTTCCTCTAGTCTTCTCCTTGCCCCTCAGTTTGTCCTGCTCTCCTTCTGAGGTCTCGTAGTGGTTGCGAAGTGACACATGGCGGTGTATGAAGATGTTGGCTGGCAATATAAGAGCAAGGAAAGAAGATGTGCCCACTGGGGGTCCGGTTTTTAGCATACTGCATACCTGGGAGTGCGGTGGCTGGCATACCTCATGAAGTTTTATATGGTTTTCTTTAAAAATTTTGTACTAATAATAAAAGTACTGTGCTTTTTTTTTGGCTTTTTTATTTATTTTATTGTTTTATTTTTTATTTTTTACAATTAGTGGGTTACGTAAGCCATATGCCTCCTGGGTGAATGGCTGTCTGCCTACAGTCTAAGCTGCTGACCTTTAAATCTAGGTCCACTGCACGTAACATTAATACATCGTTATAATTCAGCGCAGAGGAATGGAGCAGTAAAGGGAGGAATATTGATTTGCATTTGCTATTCTAGCCAAACATTCCATTTGTATTCCTAAGCAGAGCCCAGTGATACAGGCCATTAACCACAGCCACGAACATTGAAGCCAAATGGAAGTTTATTATTTAGAACGGAAGTGAGGAGACAAGTGACATAAAAAACCTGTTCATATAAATGATATCATTACAGGTAACAATACCTCAAAGCTACAATATCCAGATATTACTGCTGAACTAAAAACTGCATTATTCAGTGTCAGCCTGACACCCCCTGCAGTCCCCAAAATCAAAAGTTTACCCAGAGGTTTTCTATTGAGTTTTCTCTTGCAGTATAACTATACGGATGTTCAGAGCCTGAGAACACTTCCGCGCAGTGCAGCCACCTCTATGACTGTGCAGGATTTTTCAAAAAAATAGTAAATCGGCAGGTGTGAATAGAGGTGAAAGGTTCAAGGATGTTACTAGGTCATGCAGATTCATTACATGTCTTTTTATGTGTCTGGCTTCTGTATTTAGCTCATAAATTCCTCTGTTCTGCTGCTCACTCATTCTGACATCCACTGCTCAGGAAGGGACAAGTCTGAGACAAGCACTGAGTCCACCCTCACTCACCATGCATTCACTTCCTATCTGAGTCTGCTGTGCCTTGCTGGGTCTCTTTATCCAATCACTACAGACTGCTCTGTAACCCCTTCCTCGTCTGAAAGGACAGGAGTGAGCACAGAGAAGTGCTAGTCCAGCCCTCACTTCCTGGACATTGACTCAGCCTGTGCTTTAGCTGGGACAAAGATAATGCATGAGACAGACAGGATTCTGTTCAGGATGGGATGGGGACCCCCAGTGGTCTTTTTTTTATAAGCCATGATTAGCTCAAGCTCTACTAAAAGAAGATAATTTTTTATGAAGTTTTAGAAAGGTTAATGTTTTGTCAAAATAAATAAATATAATAATAATAATAATAATTATATACATACACACCGGGTCAGTCCTTTCCTCAGGGAGAGGACACCTCTTCAGGTGTAACAGAGATTCAAGTTAGGCCATATAGCACTCCGCGGGCCCCTGGGTTAAACAAACATGCAAATTAGCTCACCACACCACCTACACAGGTGGTGTGTCCTGCAAAACAGCCACAGGCCTCTCACCACAGCCAAGCCAGATCACCCTGCTCTGTACTGACGAGGGGCAAACACCCCGAAACAGCTGTCTGCAGATGGGTGCTCTTTCCTTCTGGAGAGAGTTCTGGCTTGGCATAACTCCCAATCAGTTCTGAGACTCCTTAATCGGAGCCTGAGCTGTTTTGCAGGACACACCACTTATATAAAGTGATTTATTTTCTCATCTTCAGTGAAGCAATGTTTCTGCTCCTATGGAGCCTTATAAAGCTTTATATTTTTTTGGAGTGCTGCATCCTTGGTGTTTCTTCTATCTGAATTGACTGCAATCAGGTTTGGGTGCTGGCACCAAAATTACTATATTTTTAGGAGTGCTGCAACTATTTTTCTATTTGTGTATATATACATATATATATATATATATATATATATGTCACGGATCGGCTGGCAGGTGGTGGATCCTCTGTGCCAGAGAGGGATTGGCGTGGACCGTGCTGGTGGACCGGTTCTAAGTTGCTACTGGTATTCACCAGAGCCCGCCGCAAAGCGGGATGGTCTTGCAGCGGCGGTAGCAACCAGGTCGTATCCACCAGCAACGGCTCAACCTCTCTGACTGCTGAAGATAGGCGCGGTACAAGGGAGTAGACAAGAGCAAGGTTGGACGTAGCAGAAGGTCGGGGCAGGCAGCAAGGATCGTAGTCAGGGGCAACGGCAGGAGGTCTGGAACACAGGCTAGGAACACACAGGGAACACTTTCACTAGGCACTAAGGCAACAAGATCCGGCGAGGGAGTGCAGGGGAAGTGAGGTATAAATAGGGAGTGCACAGGTGAACACACTAATTAAGCCAACTGGGCCAATCAGCGGCGCAGTGGCCCTTTAAATCGCAGAGACCCGGCGCGCGCGCGCCCTAAGGAGCGGGGCCGCGCGCGCCGGGACAGGACCGACGGAGAGCGAGTCAGGTACGGGAGCCGGGGCGCGCATCGCGAGCGGGCGCCACCCGCATCGCGAATCGCATCCAGGCTGGGAGAGGTATCGCAGCGCACCCGGTCAGCAGGTCTGACCGGGGCGCTGCAATTGCGAGGATGTTGCGAGCGCTTCGGGGAGGAGCGGGGACCCGGAGCGCTCGGCGTAACAGTATCCCCCCCCTTGGGTCTCCCCCTCTTCTTGGAGCCTGAGAACCTGAGGACCAGACTTTTGTCTAGGATGTTGTCCTCAGGTTCCCAGGATCTCTCTTCTGGACCACAGCCCTCCCAATCTACCCAAAACATTTTTTTTCCTCTGACCGTCTTGGAGGCCAGTATCTCCTTCACGGAGAAGATGTCAGAAGAACCGGAAACAGGAGTGGGAGAAACAAGTTTGGGAGAGAAACGGTTGATGATGAGTGGTTTAAGGAGAGAGACATGGAAGGCATTGGGAATACGAAGAGAAGGAGGAAGAAGGAGTTTGTAAAAGACCGGATTAATCTGGCACAAGACTTTGAAAGGACCAAGATAGCGTGGTCCCAGTTTGTAACTGGGGACACGAAAGCGGACATATTTAGCGGAGAGCCATACCTTGTCTCCGGGGGCAAAAATGGGGGGAGTTCTTCTTTTCTTATCGGCAAACCTTTTCATGCGGGATGAAGCCTGTAAAAGAGAATTTTGGGTCTCTTTCCATATGGTGGAAAGATCACGAGTCACTTCATCCACAGCGGGCAAACCAGAGGGCAAGGGAGTAGGGAGGGGGGGAAGAGGGTGACGGCCGTACACCACGAAAAATGGGGACTTAGCAGAAGATTCAGAGACTCTGAAGTTGTATGAGAATTCGGCCCATGATAGAAGATCTGCCCAGTCATCCTGGCGGGAGGAAACAAAATGCTGTAAATAGTCACCCAGGATCTGGTTAATTCTTTCTACTTGCCCATTGGATTGGGGATGATAAGAAGAAGAGAAGTTTAATTTAATCTTGAGCTGTTTACAGAGGGCCCTCCAAAATTTAGACACGAATTGGACGCCTCTATCCGAGACGATCTGCGTGGGCAAACCGTGAAGACGAAAAATGTGTACAAAAAATTGTTTTGCCAACTGAGGCGCTGAAGGAAGACCAGGAAGAGGAATAAAATGTGCCATCTTGGAAAATCGATCAACGACCACCCAAACAACAGTGTTGCCACGGGATGGGGGTAAGTCTGTAATAAAGTCCATACCAATCAGTGACCAAGGCTGTTCGGGGACAGGCAGAGGATGAAGGAGACCAGCAGGCTTCTGGCGAGGAGTCTTATCCCGGGCACAGACAGTACAGGCCCGCACAAAATCAACAACATCCGTCTCCAGAGTCGGCCACCAATAGAAACGAGAGATGAGTTGCAAGGACTTTTTGATGCCCGCATGGCCTGCGAGGTGGGAGGAGTGACCCCATTTGAGAATCCCGAGACGTTGGCGTGGAGAAACGAAGGTCTTCCCTGGAGGAGTTTGCCTGATGGAGGCTGGAGAAGAGGAGATCAGACAGTCAGGAGGAATGATGTGTTGCGGAGAGGCCTCTACTTCCGAGGCATCCGAGGAACGAGAGAGGGCATCGGCCCTAATGTTCTTGTCGGCAGGGCGAAAATGAATTTCAAAGTTAAAACGAGCAAAGAACAAGGACCACCTGGCCTGGCGAGGGTTCAGCCGTTGGGCAGACTGGAGATAGGAGAGATTCTTGTGATCGGTGTAAATGATGACTGGAAATTTTGATCCCTCCAGCAGACGCCTCCATTCCTCAAGTGCCAATTTAATGGCCAGTAGTTCTCGATCCCCGATGGAGTAGTTTCTCTCCGCCGGAGAGAAGGTCCTAGAAAAAAAACCACAAGTCACAGCATGCCCGGAAGAATTTTTTTGTAGAAGGACCGCTCCAGCTCCCACTGAGGAGGCATCTACCTCCAATAGGAAGGGTTTAGATGGGTCAGGTCTGGAGAGCACGGGAGCAGAAGAAAAGGCAGACTTGAGCCGTTTAAATGCGTCTTCCGCTTGGGGAGACCAGGACTTGGGATTGGCATTTTTCTTGGTTAAAGCTACGATAGGAGCCACAATAGTGGAAAAGTGTGGAATAAATTGTCTGTAATAAATGGCGAACCCCAAAAAACGTTGGATAGCACGGAGTCCGGAGGGGCGTGGCCAATCTAAGACGGCAGAGAGTTTATCTGGGTCCATTTGTAGTCCATGGCCAGAGACCAAGTATCCTAGGAAAGGAAGAGATTGACATTCAAACAGACATTTCTCCATTTTGGCATAAAGTTGATTGTCTCGAAGTCTCTGAAGAACCATGCGGACATGCTGGCGGTGTTCTTCTAAGTTGGCAGAAAAAATCAGAATATCGTCCAGATACACAACAACACAGGAATATAGGAGATCACGAAAAATTTCATTAACAAAGTCTTGGAAGACGGCAGGGGCGTTGCATAGGCCAAAGGGCATGACCAGATACTCAAAGTGTCCATCTCTGGTATTAAATGCAGTCTTCCATTCGTCCCCCTCCCTGATGCGGATGAGATTATAAGCACCTCTTAAGTCCAGTTTGGTAAAGATGTGGGCACCTTGAAGGCGATCAAAGAGTTCAGAGATAAGAGGTAGGGGGTAGCGGTTCTTTACCGTGATTTTATTAAGTCCGCGGTAATCAATGCAAGGACGTAGGGAGCCATCTTTTTTGGACACAAAAAAAAATCCAGCTCCGGCAGGAGAGGAGGATTTGCGGATAAAGCCCTTTTTTAAATTTTCCTGGATGTATTCAGACATAGCAAGAGTCTCTGGAGCGGACAGAGGATAAATTCTGCCCCGGGGTGGAGTAGTGCCCGGGAGGAGGTCAATAGGACAGTCATAAGGCCTGTGAGGAGGTAAAGTCTCAGCTTGCTTTTTGCAAAACACGTCAGCATAGTCCATATAAGCCTTAGGGAGACCGGTTACAGGAGGAACCGCAGGGTCACGGCAGGGAGTACTGGGAACCGGTTTAAGACAGTCCTTGAAACAAGAAGTACCCCAGCTCTTGATTTCTCCTGTGGACCAATCAAGGGTTGGAGAATGGCGTTGAAGCCACGGTAATCCAAGGAGAATTTCGGAAGTGCAATTGGTGAGGACCAAAAACTCAATTTTTTCGTGATGAGGTCCGATGCACATTAGGAGGGGTTCCGTGCGGTAACGCACGGTACAGTCCAATCTTTCATTGTTAACACAATTGATGTAGAGGGGTCTGGCGAGACTGGTCACCGGGATGTTGAACCTGTTGATGAGAGAGGCCAAAATAAAATTTCCTGCAGATCCGGAATCCAAGAAGGCCATGGTAGAGAAGGAGAAGGTGGAGGAAGATATCCGCACAGGCACAGTAAGGCGTGGAGAAGCAGAGTTGACATCAAGAGCTGTCTCACCTTTGTGCGGAGTCAGCGTACGTCTTTCCAGGCGGGGAGGACGGATAGGACAATCCTTCAGGAAGTGTTCGGTACCGGCACAGTACAGGCACAGATTCTCCATGCGGCGTCGTGTCCTCTCTTGAGGTGTCAAGCGAGACCGGTCAACTTGCATAGCCTCCACGGCGGGAGGCACAGGAACGGATTGCAGAGGACCAGAGGAGAGAGGAGCCGGGGAGAAAAAACGCCTCGTGCGAACAAAGTCCATATCCTGGCGGAGCTCCTGACGCCTTTCGGAAAAACGCATGTCAATGCGAGTGGCTAGATGAATAAGTTCATGCAGGTTAGCAGGAATTTCTCGTGCGGCCAGAACATCTTTAATGTTGCTGGATAGGCCTTTTTTAAAGGTCGCGCAGAGGGCCTCATTATTCCAGGATAATTCGGAGGCAAGAGTACGGAATTGGATGGCGTACTCGCCAACGGAAGAATTACCCTGGACCAGGTTCAGCAGGGCAGTCTCAGCAGAAGAGGCTCGGGCAGGTTCCTCAAAGACACTTCGAATCTCCGTGAAGAAGGAGTGTACAGAGGCAGTGACGGGGTCATTGCGGTCCCAGAGCGGTGTGGCCCATGACAGAGCTTTCCCAGACAGAAGGCTGACTACGAAAGCCACCTTAGACCTTTCGGTAGGAAACTGGTCCGACATCATCTCCAAGTGCAGGGAACATTGTGAAAGAAAGCCTCGGCAAAACTTAGAGTCCCCATCAAATTTATCCGGCAAGGATAGTCGTAGGCCGGAAGCGGCCACTCGCTGCGGAGGAGGTGCAGGAGCTGGCGGAGGAGATGATTGCTGAAGCTGTGGTAGTAGCTGCTGTAGCATCACGGTCAGTTGAGACAGCTGGTGGCCTTGTTGCGCTATCTGTTGCGACTGCTGGGCGACCACCGTGGTGAGGTCGGCGACAACTGGCAGAGGAACTTCAGCGGGATCCATGGCCGGATCTACTGTCACGGATCGGCTGGCAGGTGGTGGATCCTCTGTGCCAGAGAGGGATTGGCGTGGACCGTGCTGGTGGACCGGTTCTAAGTTGCTACTGGTATTCACCAGAGCCTGCCGCAAAGCGGGATGGTCTTGCAGCGGCGGTAGCAACCAGGTCGTATCCACCAGCAACGGCTCAACCTCTCTGACTGCTGAAGATAGGCGCGGTACAAGGGAGTAGACAAGAGCAAGGTCGGACGTAGCAGAAGGTCGGGGCAGGCAGCAAGGATCGTAGTCAGGGGCAACGGCAGGAGGTCTGGAACACAGGCTAGGAACACACAGGAACGCTTTCACTAGGCACTAAGGCAACAAGATCCGGCGAGGGAGTGCAGGGGAAGTGAGGTATAAATAGGGAGTGCACAGGTGAACACACTAATTAAGCCAACTGGGCCAATCAGCGGCGCAGTGGCCCTTTAAATCGCAGAGACCCGGCGCGCGCGCGCCCTAAGGAGCGGGGCCGCGCGCGCCGGGACAGGACCGACGGAGAGCGAGTCAGGTACGGGAGCCGGGGCGCGCATCGCGAGCGGGCGCCACCCGCATCGCGAATCGCATCCCGGCTGGGAGAGGTATCGCAGCGCACCCGGTCAGCAGGTCTGACCGGGGCGCTGCAATTGCGAGGATGTTGCGAGCGCTCCGGGGAGGAGCGGGGACCCGGAGCGCTCGGCGTAACAATATATATATATATAATGTTTTATTCTGACAGTGTCCACTTACCACTAATAAATGGACATACTGTATAATTCAATTCATCATTGGAAAAGTATAAGACTGAGTATATAAACATATGTAGGCTCTGGCTATCCCCCCCCCCCCCTTCCCTGCGGACGCCCATCCATATTCATATAAGCAGCAAAAGTCAGTGCTCCCATAACATTACCTGTTATACTCAGAACCTTCATGGCTTTGCCTAACACAGTCAGTGCCTCTATAAGTGCATAATATTATTGATAGTGATGAGCGTCAGGAGCCATATTCGAATTTGCGATATTTCACGAATATATGGACGAATATTTGTCCTATGTTTGCGGAATTCGCATATTCGCTATGTCCGTTCTTGTATGCGCAATTATATCTTTCACCTAAAAGAAGGGAGGGATCAGTGTCCAGTCTGGAAGTGCCGATATTTTCATAAAAATTTGCATATAAAAAACAAACAGCAACAAAACAAAAAAAAAAAACTAATACACGTAATTACGAATATATATCACTGTATTCTAAATATTCGTGAAATCACATTTTGAATATTCGCGCTTAACACTAATTATTAACTACAGTAAGTACCACCATAACATTGCCACCCACACTCTTTGCCTCCATAACATTTCCACTAGGAATCTAAAAGATTACCATCCCCAATCGGTGCCCAATAGTATTGCTGTTCCTATTTAGTGACCCTGTAAGATTGCCCACCATAGTCAGTGCCTCCATAACATACATTCTAGGGCCAACTGTTTATTTATGGGGGAAAAAACAATGCAAGCACAAGTAGAACATATACAGTGAATATGTATATCATAACTAGAGTGCATCACTATAATGCAGTGTTTTCCAAACAGTGTGTCTCCATTTGTTGAAAAACTACAACTCCCAGCATGCCAGGACAGCCTTCAGCTGTACGGGCATGCTGGGGGTTGTAGTTTTGCAACAGCTGGAGCCATGCTGTTTGGAAAACACTGCTATAATGTATTTGTAGCAGCCAAAAACAACCTTGGTTATAATGTTAAAGGGGGGTTATCCAGGAAAAAACTGTTATATTTATCATCTGGCTCCAAAAAGTTAAACAGATTTGTAAATTACTTCTATTAAAAAATCCTAATCCTTTCAGTACTTATGAGCTGCTGGAGTTGAGTTGTTCTTTTCTGTCTAAGTGCTCTCTGATGACACCTGTCTCGGGAACTGTCCAGTTACATAGTTAGTACGGTCGACAAAAGACATATGTCCATCAAGTTCAACCAGGGAATTGAAGGGTAGGGGTGTGGCGCGATATTGGGGAAGGGATGGGATTTTATATTTCTTCATAAGCATTAATGTTATTTTGTTCCAGAAATGTATCTAATCCTGTTTTAAAGCTGTTAATTTTTCCTGCTGTGACCAGTGTAGAAGCAAATCCCCATAGCAAACCTCTTCTACTCTCCCGAGACAAGCAGAGATGTCAGCAGAGAGCACTGTTGCCAGACAGAAAAAAAGAACTCAACTTCAGCAGCTGATAATTATTAGAAGGATTAAGATTTCTTAACAGAAGTAATTTACAAATCTGTTTAACTTTCTGGAGCCAGTTGATTTATAAAAAGAAATTTTTCCCTGGAATACCCCTTTAAATTCTCTTGTATTATGTGCAATAAACAGGGAAAGTATCTGCACTTCATAAAATGAGCATTAGAGGGCGCTCAAATTTCTTTGTGCTCTCAGTATATTCTGAGCTCAGGATATCTGGAATTACTAAATTTCGCCCCAGACTCCTGCTCACAGCTCAATCTAATGTAATGGAGTGTTATTATTCCCGCCGAACACACTATCAGGATCCACACCGCAACACATGAGTGCGCCGTATAATGAAACTGCCCCGAATTTCTACAATGCCCCCCTGTTAATACATTTATTCATTTGTCAGAGATTAGATTAGACTGTGCCCGTCATCGCCTTTTCACAGCATCGAGTAGTCTTAAGGTTAACACATCACTCTTCTGCATTAATAAATTATTAATATTCTGATTTACAGAGAAAAAAAATCTCATCTAAATGTTTTTTTCATGGGCCCGGAATAGGTTATTTTTTTTGGATTTTGATATGATTCAGCAAAGTCCTTCAAGGTCATAGAGTCTAAAAGTGCAAACTTTTTAAAGGAGTGGTCTTTTAAGATTTAAAGCATGACTGCTTTTTTTTTTTTTTTTCCAAAAACAGCACCACATCTGTCCACAGGTTGTGTGTGGTATTGCAGCACAGCTTCATACACTTCATTAGTGCAGAGCTGCAATACCAGACACCACCCATGAAAAGGTGTGACGCTGTTCCCGGAAGAAAGCAGCCATATTTTTCTAATTGTACGATTCTTGTGATACTCCTCTCTAGGTGGCGCTGTGTAGTTGTTGATCAGTAGTCCCCAACCTGGGGTATGTGTACCCCCAGCCCCCAGCCAATTCTCTAATGGTGGCCGCAGCCAATACTGTCACCAACTTCAATATGAGCATGGCCGGACTGGTGGGTCCGTTTTATTGCCTGAGCATGGCAGTATGTTCTCAGACCAGTTGGTCCCAAGCAGTAGGTCCCCAGACCAGAGGAGAAGTGAAGCACCACGGCGGGACAGTATGGGCCTTCAACTATATGGAGGAAAAAAGGGGGCCTAACTACTATATGTGGGTAAAAAGTGGGTACTATTACTGTGTGGGGGGGATATTTACACAGGGAGGTTGTGGGTACAAAGGAGCCTAAAATTTTATCTAGCAGGTTTGGTGGCGATAAGTCTTGGCCGGGGGGAAATCTTAAAGGGGCACTCCCGTGGAAAACTTTTTTTTTTTTTTTAAATCACCTGGTGCCAGAAAGTTAAACAGATTTGTAAATCACTTTTATTAAAAAAAAAATCTTAATCCTTCCAGTACTTTTTAGGGGCTGTATACTAAAGAGAAATCCAAAAAAGAAATGCTGCTGACCTCTACTGTCCATTTTAGGAACTGTCCAGAGCAGGAGAAAATCCCCATAGCAAACATATGCTGCTCTGGACAGTTCCTAAAATGGACAGCAGAGGTCAGCAGAGAGCACTGTGGTCATGAAATCAGAGGAAATGCATTTCTTTTTTGGATTTCTCTTTAGTATACAGCCCCTAAAAAGTACTGAAAGGATTAAGATTTTTTAATAGAAGTGATTTACAAATCTGTTTAACTTTCTGGCACCAGGTGATTTAAAATAAAAAAAAGTTTTCCATGGGAGTACCCCTTTAAAGAGAATCTGTTATCAGTATCAACCGCACTAACCTCTTGTACAGGCTTGTAGTGCGGATGACAATGATACTTACCTGTCCCCACTCTGTGCCTCTGTTGTGCCGCAATCCCCATTCATCAGTGCATGCAAATAACCTGCTTGGTGCACAGGAGCATCTCCAGGCTTCCCGTGCATGGGGCCATCCAGCCAGCAATCCACTGAGTAACCCCTGGGTGTATATGTATGTCTATCCTTGATCAGTGTTTCCAAACAAGGGTGTCTGTTCAGGTATGATGGAAGTTGTAGTTTTGCAACAGCTGGAGGCACACTGGTTGGGAAACACAGATCCAGATGGGTATAATATACATACATACAAAACTAGAACTTGGCTATCAGGTATCATAGGAATTGTAATTTTGCCACAGCTAGAAAGCAAAAGGGTGGGGAACACTTCACCTATAGTAAACACAACTGAGGGTCTTCTATACACATGTATAAATAACTGCAGTCCCCCTGGACTATAAATCTTACTGAATGTTATTACCTGCATCGGAAGTCAACTCACAGCTCGGCTCATTGTAGACTGAACCACTGAACAATTTCAGGAAAAAGAAGAATGGGAAGTACTGGAAAAGTCACAGCGCTGATAAGGAAGCGTCTAGTGAAGTAGTGCAGGGACTGATGAGGAACGGCGCGGGGCTCTAGCTTATTCCACAACACTAGATTGAAACAATTATTTTGCTATAATAAGATTTATCATTGATATAATGGTTACTTAAAAACTATGAAAAAGGATTTTTACACATTAGTAGTTACTTTAAGTTAAAGGGATATTCCAGCAATAGAAACATCTATCCACAGAATAAGGGATAACTGTTTAATTGCGGGGGAGGTCCCAGAGGTCGGTGGGTCAGCGCGCACTTTGTTAATACTATATGTAACGTTGTACTTCGCTATCTCTGTCAGCTCCATATAAAAATGAATGGAGTGCATACCGACCTACCGCTCCAGTGAGCTGGGTCAATAGTGGGGGTTAAGTCCCATGAGTTGGACTCCACCTCGTACCCTCCCCCCGTTATCAGAGACTGTTGAGACCCAATTACCTCCCAAGAGGCTATAACTACCCCTCCCCCTTACTACAATAAATAATTAAATAATAACTGACCCAACCACAATTTAAATTTTTTATGGGTGGGGATCGACCACAGCTTTATTGATAAAATTACTTATATAAATAACAATTTAACTGTAACAAAGACACCGATTGGCTTCTTGCCAACCCGAGAGGTGCTGCCACACCGTCCTGTGTGGAGGTCTACCCCGGGTTGACCCCGCTTTCACCGTCTTCTTACCGACAAGCTGTGACTTACAACAAACAGAGATACAAAAAGGGAGGGAGGGCAAAAACACCGGGTCCTGGGCAGATTGAGGGGGGAAGGGAGACCACAGCTATAAATACCCAGGGGAGGGCCCCTGAAAGCCCGGGAAACTATTAAACCGCTGATTGGTGCACTCCTCCCCCCCCCCATGGGACATACCAATACAGTTATCCACAAGTTTTACAGGCGGGGGAGGGGGCTAAAAACCTTGCCTGTATTTTTCTTAACCCCTTAACTGCTCACCAGTCAGGGGACAAGCTAGTTATGCACAGCTTGCCCCTCCACACTTTCTACTGGATAGGGGGGCTGACCGCTACAGGTCCGATCTCCAGAACGGGGTCCCGGCCCTCTGCACGTCACGGAGTGCGCATGTGCTGCAGAAGGCACTTGCTCTTTTCCATTCTATGGGACCCCAGGAGAGGCCTGAGTGTTATACACAGGTATCTTCGGCGATTCCATAAAAATAAATGGAGGGCCTGACGTCTGCAGAACGTGCTCACTCTGAGCTTAAGGGATAAGTTATTTTTCACAGGAAAATCCCTGTAATTCTTTCTGAATTCAGGCACGCATTTTTTGCCTAAATCTTGATTTCCACCGTGGATTTGTGGATTTCTGTTGCAGAATTCCTTTGGACAGTGACAACTGTGGTATGTGGACAGCTTGGTCTCCTGCGGTTGGTCTCGTGCTATTGTGAAAGAAGGGATGGCTAGAGTGTAAAGAACAGATGAGCCAACAGCAATCGGGAGCAGTGTACTGTTGGTTCTATGTCAGAGGCAGCAGCACAGCAAGCTATGTACAGGAGTTACACTAACTGTACAACATCAAAATAGAAGCCAATGTTTTGTATGGACTAATTTAGAAAGTTGCTTAATTTAGAAAGCAAATGAAGAAATAAGTGGTTACTATACAATATTGGGGATATATACAGTACAATATCAAATGATTTATGCAGTAATCCCCTGTGATCTAGCCGTGGGTACGGTGGCCGTTCTCTACTGGTCAAGTATATATGTAGAGATGACATTGTAAGTGGCAAAGGGCAGTTACTAGCCACCAAGTTGTATAGTAAGTGATGGTCCCCATTGACATCTATTATTGCAGACAGTGTCTTGAAGTAGATGAAACTGTGAAATGTGAAGGAAATGTTCATATCTTCACATAGACAAGGAAGTTATAAAATATACAACCGCTGTGTATCTTCCAATATTTTAGATTTATGGTCAGTCTCTCGGTTTACCATGTGGTGAATCCTGTGAAGTTTACAGCCTGATCATTCGAGTTTTTAAGAAACAATAGACATTTCGAGAAATGTAATGTGATCTGAGAGGAATTTCTAGTGACAGTGAAATATCAAGACTTAAGTTACCACACACAAAGGAATAGTAAACTCCAGCCGAACCATCTGGGAACAGACTTGTATCCAGGCCTGTTAGTTCTGCCACAGGCTATACATGCAAATACGCTGCCATTTCTAAATATTCTCTATACCTACTGTACCTATTCAATGTCGGCCTTTTATCTTCATCTTTGTACGCCTGTCATGTTCTGCCAGAGAAATAGGATGGCTAGAATTCTTACATTGCTAGGCATTAGAGATGAGTGAACTTACAGTAAATTCGATTCGTCACGAACTTCTCGGCTCGGCAGTTGATGGCTTATCCTGCGTAAATTAGTTCAACTTTCAGGTGCTCCAGTGGGCTGGAAAAGGTGGATACATTCCTAGGAAAGAGTCTCCTAGGACTGTATCCACCTTTTCCAGCCCACGGGAGCACCTGAAAGCTGAACTCATTTATGCAGGATAAGTACTCAACTGCCGAGCCGAGAAGTTCGTGACGAATCGAATTTACTGTAAGTTCGCTCATCTCTACTAGGCATAATACACTTCAATATAAAATTATTGCTTTCTATAGATTTAAAAGACCTCAATGTATGTATGAATGTACAGTGGTCCCTCAACATACGACGGTAATCCCTTCCAAATGGACCATCGTTTGTTGAAACCATCATATGTTGAGGGATCCGTGCAATGTAAAGTATAGGACAGTGGTCTACAACCTGCGGACCTCCAGATGTTGCAAAACTACAACACCCAGCATGCCCGGACAGCCAACGGCTGTCCGGGCATGCTGGGAGTTGTAGTTTTGCAACATCTTGAGGTCCGCAGGTTGAAGACCACTGGTATTGGAGGTTATACTCAAGTGTCCCCGCCACTCCGGACCGTCACCGCTGCCCTGGATGTCGCCTTCCATCACTGTCACCGTGTCCCGGGTGTCCCCGACGCTGCGGCAAGGCCTCTGCTTCCCCAGCATACTCGCTCTCAGTCGCCGTCATTACATCGCTACGCACACTACTCCTATTGGATGACGGGACGGCGCGACGTGATGACGACGATGGAGAGCGCCAACGATGCAGAGGATCTCGAAGAGGACGCGCCGGAGCCCCGAGGACAGGTAAGTGATCATCAGCGGACCACACGGGGCAGCGTAAACGGCTATCCGGTGGCAGCTGAAGCAGTCTGCGCTGCCGGATAGCCGTTTATGCGATGGCCACAACATAAAAAAGCATCGTATGTTGATGCTGCCTTCAACATGCGATGGCCTCTGATAGGCCATCGTATGTTGAAATGATCGTATGTTGGGGCCATCGTAGGTCGGGGGGTCACTGTATATGTTTGTTCCAGCATAATCTCCAAATGGGTGGAGAAATTTGGATAAAACTTGGTGGACATGTTACTGATATGTCAACTAAAAATATAGTTAAATCCGCTTTAAAGGAATTATCCAGGAAAAAAAAACTTTTTTTTATATACCAACTGGCTTCAGAAAGTTAAACTGATTTTGTAAATTACTTCTATAAAAAAATCTTAATCCTTTCAGTACTTATGAGCTGCTGAAGTTGAGTTGTTCTTTTCTATCTAAGTGCTCTCTGATGACACCTGTCTCGTGACCTGTCCAGAGTAGAAGCAAATCCCCATAGCAAACCTCTTCTACTCTGTGCAGTTCCCGAGACAAGCAGAGATGTCAGCAGAGAGCACTGTTGCCAGACAGAAAAGAACAACTCAACTTCAGTAGCTGATAATTATTGGAAGGATTAAGATTTTTTAACCCCTTAACGACGCAGGACGTAAATGTACGTCCTGGTGATGTGGTACTTAACGCACCAGGACATACATTTACGTCCTGAGCATAACCGCGGGCAGCGGAGCGATGCCGGCATCATGTGTGGCAGGTCCCGGCTGTGGATCGCAGCCAGGGACCCTCCGGCAATGGCGGACACCCGCGATCCCGCGGATGTCTGCCATTAACCCCTCAGATGCCGTGATCAATACAGATCACGGCATCTGCAGCATCGCGATCACTTAACAGGATGAACGGATCACCCGCAGCGCTGCCGCGGCGATCCGATCATCCTGCATGGCAGACGGAGGTCCCCTCACCTGCCTCCGCTGCCTTCCTGGAGTCTTCTGCTCTGATCTGCCTTCCCGCAGACCAGAGCAGAAGTTGACCGATAACCCTGATCAGTGCTGTGTCCTATACATAGCACTGAACAGGATTAGCAATCGAATAGTTGCTATAAATAGTCCCCTATGGGGACTATAAGAGTGTAAAAATAAAAGTAAAAAATAAAGTAAAAAAAATTTGAAAAACCCCCTCCCCCAATAAAAACGTAAATTGTCCCATTTTCCCTATTTTACCCCCAAAAAGTGTAAAAAAAATTATTTTATATACATATTTGGTATCGCCGCGTGCGTAAATATCCGTACTAATAAAATAAAATGTAAATGATCCCGTACGGTGAACGGCGTGAACGTAAAAAAAAAGTCCAAAATAGCTGCTTTTTTATAACATTTTATTCCCCAAAAAATTTATAAAAAATGTAATAAAAGTTTTGTATAAGTAAATATGGTATTAATAACAAGTACAGATCACGGCGCAAAAAATGAGCCCTCATGCCACCGCTTATACGGAAAAATGAAAAAGTTATAGGTCTTCAAAATAGGGGGATTTTAAACGTACTAATTTGGTTAAAAAGTTTGCGATTTTTTTTAAGCGCAACAGTAATAGAAAAGTGTATAATCATGGGTATCATTTTAATCGCATTGACCCAGAGAATAAAAAACATATGTAATTTTTAGCATAAATTGTACGGTGTGAAAATAAAACCTTAAAAAATTAGCAAAATTGCGGTTTTCTTTTTAATTTCCCCACACAAATAGTATTTTTTTGGTTGCGCCATACATTTTATGGTAAAGTGAGTGATGGCATTACAACGGACAACTGGTCGCGCAAAAAACAAGCCCTCATACTAGTCTGTGGATGAAAATATAAAAGAGTTATGATTTTTTGAAGGGGAGGAGGAACAAACGAAAGCGTAAAAATAAAATTGTCTGAGTCCTTAAGGTCCAAATGGGCTGAGTCCTTAAGGGGTTCATTGAAGTAATTTACAAATCTGTTAAACTTTCTGGAGCCAGTTGATATATAAAAAAAAGTTTTTTCCTGGAATACCCCTTTAACCCACCCCCTTATGTAAGGTTTTTTTTTTTTTTTTTAAGTAAACTAAATGGGCCGAATGGTTGTTATCTGCCGACATATTCTATGTTTCTAAGTTCCATGCAAGTCTATGGGACTTCCAGTACATCTCCCAATTGCATTACACTTGTGCTGCAGAGATTAGCCAGGATTTTTAAACATCCTGCCGCCAGACTAAAGTGATGGTAAAGTATCAGGGTGGGATATGAGAATGGGATATGAGGGCAGAATATGAAGACGGGATATGGGGTTGGAATATGAGGATGGGATATGAGGTCAGGATGCGAGGGCGGGAAATGAGGTTGGGATATTAGGTTGATATATGAGGACATGATGTCGGGATGGAGTATGAGGTTGGGATTGTCATTGTTGCTTTTACTCTCCCAAGGGCACTAATGAAAACTAAAAATAAGCCCTTACTCAGCTCCATTGATGAAACAATAAAAACGTTATGACATTGTCAACCCAGGGTATAAATTCATCATGTTATATTTACCATATACAGTGACCCCTCGACCTACGATGGCCCGGACATGTGATCATCAACATACGATGGCATCTCAGAGACCATCGCATGTTGAAGGCAGCATCAACATACAATGCTTTTTTATGTTGGGGCCATCGCATAAACGGCTATCCGGCAGCGCAGACCGCTTCAGCTGCCACCGGATAGCCATTTACGGTGCCCCGTGAGCTCCGGTGATGTCACTTACCTGTCCTCGGGGCTCCGGTGCGTCCTCTTCGGGATCCCCTGCATCGTCGGCCCTCTCCATCGTCGTCATCACATCGCTGCGCACGCCGTCCAGTCATCCAATAGGAGCGGCGTGCGTAGCGACGTGATGGCGGCGACGCAGAGCGCAGATGCCGGGGAAGCAGAGGCCTTGCTGGAGCGTCGGGGAAACCTCGGGGACGCGGCGACAGCGATGGACGGCGACATCCCGGGCAGTGGTGACGGTCCGGAGCAGCGGGGACAGGTGAGTACAACTTCCTCTACCAGTGGTGTACAACCTGCGGACCTCCAGATGTTACAAAACTACAACACCCAGCATGCCCGGACAGCCAACGGCTGTCCGGGCATGCTGGGTGTTGTAGTTTTGCAACATCTGGAGGTCTGCAGGTTGTAGACCACTGTCCTATACTTTACAGTGCACGGATCCCTCAACATACGACGGTTTCAACAAACGATGGTCCATTTGGAACGGATTACCATCGTATGTTGAGGGAGCACTGTAGTGACAGTGAAAGGGAAATTGCCTTTTTTTTTTTTTTTTTATCTCCTCCTTCCAAAAAAAATTAACAAAGGTATACAATAAGTTATGTGTGCCCCAAAATGGTGTCATTAAAATTTAAAAAAACAGTCCTAGATCAATAGAAACTAAGGGGGAGATTCATCAAAACCTGTGCAAAGGAAAAGTTGTCCAGTTACCCATAGCAACCAATCAGATTGCTTCTTTCATTTTGCAGAGGCCTTGTGAAAAATGAAAGAAGCCATCTGATTGGTTGCTATGGGCAACTGCACCACTCTTCCTCTACACAGGTTTTGATGAATCTCCCCCTAAGAGGGTTAAACCTTCTCTTAGTAATAAGATCTGCTCATAAATGAATCACAGATAGTGTATGAAGAATAAGAGCAGGCCCGTTGCTTTATATCGGCCACCAACTCCCTTCATTTCAGTATCTGGCATGTACCAATGCTTACTCCACCCACCATGCCAGACATATGGACACATTGCAGTATTGTATTTAGGAAATCTGGCAAGTAGATCACAGTCTATTATCCCATATTACTATAGAGGTATACAGGGAATTACTAATAATGATAAACATGTTTTAATAATAGAAGAAAATACACTCATTGGGGGAGATTTATCAAAACCTGTCCAGAGGAAAAGTTACCCAGTTGCCCATAGCAACCAATCAGATCACTACTTTCATTTTGCAGAGGCCTTGTTAAAAATGAAAGAAATGATCTGATTGGTTGCTATGGGCAACTGGGCCACGTTTCCTCTGGACAGGTTTTGATAAATCTCCCCCATTGTTTCATCTGAAATCACTTTGTGTGTCCTCCTACAATTCTAAAGCCTATTGAAGTTCCTAACATACCGAGACTGTTGAGACTTAATAACTCTCCAACCCTCTATAACCACCCTCCCCTTTATTTAAATAACTCTATACAAATAACTCACACTGACACCTTTAACTTTTTTAATGGGTGGGAATCGGCCACAGCTTATTTATTATAAATATTTATATATTTATAATAAATAAGCTGTGGCCGATTCCCACCCAAAATTATGAAACAGGAACAAGGCACTCTTTGGCTTCTTGCCAACCCGCGAGGTACTGCCGCACCGTCCTGTGCGGAGGTCTACCCCGGGTTGACCCCGCTTCTTCTCTCTTCCTTCCGCCAAGCTGTGACTTACAAACACATAGCAAAAAGGGAGGGAGGGAGGGCAAAACTCCGGGTCCTGGGCAGATTGAAGGGGGGAAGGGAGTGCAGGGCTTATAAACCCCCAGGGAGGAGCCATAAAAGCCCGGGAAGAGAGGGCTATCTGATAGGTGCACTCCTTCCCCCCACCTTTTGGACCTACCACCTGCTGTAACCAGGCAGACTATAGGGGAGGGTGACCCACTCTCTTTCCCTGTTAACCCCTACCGGCTCTCCAGTCAGGGGGCAAGCTAGTTATGCACAGCTTGCCCCTCCATACTTCTGTTCATCCTGCACCTCCTGCTTCATGCAGGAGGTGCAGGATGTTTTGCAATATGAGATCTACAAAACAGCCAAGACTAATGTGATGCCTATGAATCCAACATTAAAACAATTGTAATTGGAATAAAAATTCTAAAGGAATTGAGGAACAAAGAACGTTTGTCTTTGGAACACACTGAAGTCTTATGTAAAAAGTATTTTACTGACCACACCTTATTGGCCTTTCATCATTTTTGCCAAGTATCAGTGAGATTACTAGTGTGAGACTAGCGAACTGCTGACTTCTTAGCGGAAATGTTTCGTAGTAAGATCTAGGAATATCCATGTATGCAATCACCTCTTATCACCACTAGAGGCACATTAGAGTTGTCAGGAAGGTAGAAGATCACAATAAGTAGTTTGTTCAGGACCACATGTTCCCGTTCTCCTAGTGTGGTGGCAGGTGAGGGTAATGTGTGACGCCAGGGTGTGGTTGACCTATACCCCACCCGAGGTAGACCAGCTTCTCCTGTGCCAGGCAGGGGGGAAATAATTACTCCGATGCAAGGTTACGGATAACTGGCTTTACTGAGATTGGAAAGATGGTACAATCCGTTACAGCTCAGATTAGCATGAAGGAGATGCAGGGTGAACTTTGGGAAGCTTATTGGCTTGCTGGGACTTATAGTTGATTGTGCTGTATATGACTGACTTGATTTGTATGCAACCCACGCTAGACTGTAGTTACTTGGACTTGATTGACTTGAACTGATCCCTGGACTTTAGTGCTTACCGCCCTGCATTGACTTTCACCCAGGCGCAGGGGTTAACTGGTAGTAGATGCGTGGTTGCTGGACTAGGCCTCAGGCCTCCTTCAGAATCACCTCACAGACTCCTCGGACTTCTCTCCACTGTACCTCAGCAGAACACTGAACTCTGGTTACACTATATATGGAGCAGGTTTTGACAAGTCCCATTGGGCAGATAAGTCACATAGTTATAGAATCCCTTTATGTGTACCCAGCATTACATTATATATATATTTGTGATCGGTGGCTCAAATGCGTAGCGTACCTGCCTAACCACTGATATACAAACTAACAGGCAGTCTGAGTTGTGCCATATACTGCCGCGTGTAGGTACACCTGAATAAAATAGAGGGCATACCTTAGATAGAAAAAGACTCCTAAGAGATTAAATTAATCTTTTAAAAGAGGGGGGGTTGGGTGGGACGTGAAGAACCCGCGGCGTACTGTGCTCGGGGCACCGCGGGTTCTTATAGTGATTAACCCCGCCCCCTCTCACAAATACAGGCTAACTGCGTCAGCCTTCACACTTGTGATCGGTGGCTCAAATGCGTAGCGTACCTGCCTAACCACTGATATACAAACTAACAGGCAGTCTGAGTTGTGCCATATACTGCCGCGTGTAGGTACACCTGAATAAAATAGAGGGCAAAACTTCAATATTTGAAACAAAAACGCTATATGAAATAAGACAACATTACAGAACCAGAAACTGGAAAGCCTGGGACCTTCCAGACTTTGGATAGGGGATGGGCGCATGTATGAGCTAGATTTCAGCGACTCAAATTACAAATCACACGGGCTGGCATCCCCTGACGTGATGCTGATGAGGAGGCACCTGATGCGAAGGGGGTGTCCAGATATCACAGCCAAGTCACCCCCCAAAGCATATCACTAAAATGCGTACTTTAACGAATTGCGGAGTGGTGAGAGCAAAACTTCAGAATAATAATAACGGCTGTGACCTACTGGTTCCCTGGCGTGTGAACAACAGGTCACGTAGCAGACAAACCGGGCACTACCTATCAAATGAAATGTGGAAAAGCAGCATATGGTAACGACTTGCCCGGGTAACGATGTTTTGGTGGCGCTCAACTCAAGCTAATAGTGATCGGAATTCCATATCAGTTGGCTCAGTCTCCAACAAATGTCATTTTTCGTTTTACTAGAGAACTCACCAGGTCTGAGGAAGCCATAGTAACCCAGAAATAAAGCTGCTTTCCAACACAGACTATCTTTGTAGCTGAACGGGGGTCCTGTCTAGAACATCTACTAACTGTCTGAACGAGTCGGCCGACAAAGGCTGACGGGAAGAAGGCTTGGATCCTTAGCGCACCTTTCAGCTCCGCTTTAACTGTATCGAATGAAACAAGGAGGCCAAGTCGGAATGTGCCAATGAGATGTGGAGCTGAACCACTGCTAGGTATAACTTAATCGTGCTAGATGAAGAGAAGAGTGGCAAAACTCAATAAAACCAAGTAGGAAAGTAAAGTGTGTGTGTAAGCTCCTCCGAGTACATGTTACAAACCAAACCCTGACCGTATGCTTAATCCCAAGTGCATATGTGCATAAAACATAATTACCTATTCGTCAACCTAAAACCGTGTTAGGTTGTAACTGTAACCGACCTGTGGACGTGACAGGTGATGACACCACTCATGCGGCAAGCCTGATCATGACACTCAACCAATGTATAACCAAAATAATGATCAACCTGAAGCTAAGACAGCCAAACTTCAACTGAAACCAAGCTATATGCATGACCCCGATGCTAAATGACCTTGTGAAAACACATGACATTGTCGTCAACCCGAAGCCGTGTCGAGTAGTAACTGAACCGACCTGTAGACGTGACAGGTCTGAAAACTCAATTAACTACGAAACTAAAAGTATCACCGCCAAGCCGCGACAGGTCGTAACCATGATTGACGTATATACGTGGCCCCTGATGCTAATGAACTTGTGAAAACACATAACATTGTCGTCAACCCGAAGCCGTGTCGAGTAGTAACTGAACCGACCTGTAGACGTGACAGGTCTGAAACTTAATTAACTATAAAACTAAAAGTATCACCGCCAAGCCACGACAGGTCGTAACCATGATTGACGTAAATACGTGGCATCCGAAAATAAAGCTATACCTGTAGCCTAACCCAACTGCTACCTAAACACAACGTATGTGATGACACTGTCGCCAACCTGAAGCCGTGACAGGTTGTGTCCGGACCGACCTGTAGACGTGACTGGTCAATCCGAAATTGAAAACCTCAAAGTAACGTATGTGCTGAATGTATATGAACATGTACCGAGTATGAATACCGTAAGCATATACCAAGCATAACTCCTTGGCACATATGCTGCACATGACACTGAACGTGGGCCCGGCAAACCAACCAGACCATGTGTTCATCAATAACACCCAGACCACGTGTCCACACCAGACACCTTGACCGCATACATCGACCAAACTATGCGAGAGCCTGTTCCGCACAAAGCATATGAACGTGAGCTGGAATGAACTACACGAGCGAGTGTATGCACCAACTATCAAATATGTACATCACAATAACTACTAGCAGAAATACTGAACAACTTAAACCGATTACCAGAGCAAGTCCATGGAACAGACTAAGTAAGTGAATGCACACGACTTTATGAGCGAGTGCGCTTGGCAACTACATAAGCGTAAGCACAGAACTATTTGCGCGTATGCACAGGACTAACTGAGTGAACGTATGCCAGAACAAACTATGAGTGCGTCTGCATGGACTAACTAAGTAAGCGTATGCCGAAAACTATTATGCGCATATGCATAGAACTAAGTGAGCATGCCGAGAACGAACTGTGTGCGCGTATGCACAAGCTATACGGGCATATGCACAAACGAACTATGTGAACATGCGGGGAACAAACTATATGTTGGTATGTACGGAACACACTATGTGAGCACCTAACAATTATGTGAGCGTATGCACCGATCAAATTGTATGCGCGTGTGCAGAGAAAGAACCATACGGACGTATGGCCGAACCACTGCCTGTGTTCACCGAATGACCTGTATGCATAAGCTAACTACAGGCCCAGAACGAACTGCGTAAGCAAACACCCAGAACAAGTTATATGAGCGTATGCACAAAACTATATGGCCTCTAACAAACTGGGCAACTGTCCAAACCAACTGGATGAGCATATGCACAGGACAGACTATACGAGAGTATGCATGGAAACTGAGCGTATAGACCGAATGAATAAAATGCGCGTACACGAACGCCCAGAACAAACTATATACGTAAGCCCGGCCCCACTATACAAAAATATGAACGGAACAACTATGTGCATATGTATAGAACTGTGCCGTCTTAACAGCTATGAGTGACTCTACCAACAAACTTGATGAACCTATACTCAGGACAACTGTATGCGCAAATGCACAACCAAACTGTATGTGCGTATGGCCAACGACAAACGATAAATAATACATGCATGCAGTAATTCTATGACCACGTACCCATGCACAGAACAACACTACATGCGCTGTACGAGCACACGTGCGGCCCAAATGCTACAAGCGCAAGAGCCGCACAAGCATCGCAAGCGCATGTACTAGACGTATGCCACGAGCACACGAACAGCATGGTTCTCATGAGCACACGTACAATACAACCCTACGAGCCTGCACAGTATAAATCCTACCAGCGAGTGTGCAACACAGATCCTACGAGCCCGTGTACAGCACAAATCCTACGAGCCCGTGTACAGCACAAATCCTACGAGCGCGTGTACTGTATAAATCCTACTAGCGCATGTACTGTATAGATCCTACGTACAGCATAAATCCTACGAGCGTGTGTAAATCCTACAAGCGAGTGCACCGTACTTATCCTACAAGCGTGTACTGTATAAACCCTACGAGCGTGTTAACAGTACAAACCCTATGAGCGTGTGTACACTGCACAGTATAAATCCTACGAGCGTGTGTACACTGCACAGTATAAATCCTACGAGCGTGTGTACAGTACAAAACCCTATGAGCGTGTGTACAGTGTAACTCCTACGAGCGTGTGTACATCATAATTCCTACAAGCGAGCGTACAGTATATATCCTACAAGGGCATGTACTGAACAAATCCTACGAGCGTGTACAGTACAAAACCTTACGAGCGTGTGTACAATATAAATCCTACAAGCATGTGTACAGTATAATTCCTACGAGCGTGTGTACAGTACAAATCCTACGAACGTGTACCGTACGAATCCTACGAGCGCGTGTGCAGAATAAATCCTACAAGCACGTGTGTAGGATGATCCTACAAGCCTGTGTACAGTATAAATCCTACAAGCGTGTACAAGCGTGTGTACATTATGAACCCCACGAGCGCGTGCACAGAATATATCCTACAAGCGCGCGTGCAGCACAAACCCCACACGCACGTACCAGCGTGCACAGTTTAAATCCAACAAACGCGTGCACAGTATGGATCCTACGAGTGTGTGCAAGCGTTTGTACAGTATGAATCCTATGAGTGAGTGTACAGCATAAATCCTACAAGAGTGTACAGTATAAATCCAACAAAAGAGTGTACAGTATAAACGCTACCCCCGTGTGTACAGCATAAATCCTACAAGCGTGTGTACAGTATAAATCCAACAAGCGTGTGTACAGTATAAATCCAACAAGCATGTACAATCGTATGTACAGTATAAACCCTACAAGCATGTGTACAGCATAGATCCTACAAGCGTGCGTACAGCATAATTCCTACAAGTGTGTACAGTATAAATCCAACAAGCGTGTGTATAGTATAAATCCAACAAGCATGTGAAAGCGTGTGTACAGTATAAACCCTACAAGCGTGAGTACAACATGAATCCTACAAGCATGTACAGGCGTGTATACAGCACAAACACTACAAGCGTGTGCACGGCACAAGTGCTACAACCGTGTGTACAGCACAAACCCTACAACCGTGTGTACAGTATAAACCCAACAAGCATGTGTACCACATGAAACCAACAGGCGTGTGCACTGTATAAACCCCACAAGCGTGTGTACCGTATGAATTCTACAAGCGTGTAAGGCATTAATCCCACGAGCACCTGTAAGGCCTAAATCCCACAAGCGTGTGTAAGGCACAAATGTTACGAACGAGTAAACAGAAAAATGCCATGAGCGTAATCAACGTGCGCGAGTGCATGAATCGTACAAATACCATGAGTGCATGGACAGAATTACCAGCGCCCATACTACGTGCGCCTGAACTGCACCAATGCTACAAGTGCATGTGTATTGACAAACACATGAAACAGGGCCGTGTCGTAAACCTTGAATAAGCTAAAACGTGTACGTGTATATATACATATATAATCATATACATGGAGCACATTAAGGGGGCGTGTGCAAGGAACCGATTATATGGTCGTATGCGTAGAATAATTATAGGAACGAAGATAAAAATTTTTTTTTTTTTTTTTTTTTTTTTTTGCCTGCTCAGACCAACTATATGACCGTGTATGAGGAATAAATTATAAGAGCGTGAACACCAACAACTACATGACCGTATGCGTAGAAAATGAATCGTGTACTCGGCATAATTATCTGACCGTATGCGTGGTAGGAATGAGTGCATAGAATAACCTCTTTTTTTTTTTTTTTAAATATCCCTTACTGTAATGCAACGAGCGGAGCAGTCGAGAGTGTGCTGGCATATAATAACCCCTTATAGTAAAATGCAGAGCTGAGCAGCCAGAGAACGTGTCAGCATATAATTAACCCCTTGTAGTAAAATGCAGAGCTGAGCAGCCAGAGAACGCGTCGGCATATAATTAACCCCTTGTAGTAAAATGCAGAGCTGAGCAGCCAGAGAACGTGTCGGCATATAATTAACCCCTTGTAGTAAAATGCAGAGCTGAGCAGCCAGAGAACGCGTCGGCATATAATTAACCCCTTGTAGTAAAATGCAGAGCTGAGCAGCCAGAGAATGTGTCGGCATATAATTAACCCCTTGTAGTAAAATGCAGAGCTGAGCAGCCAGAGAACGTGTCGGCATATAATTAACCCCTTGTAGTAAATTGCAGAGCTGAGCAGCCAGAGAACGCGTCGGCATATAATTAACCCCTTGTAGTAAAATGCAGAGCTGAGCAGCCAGAGAACGTGTCGGCATATAATTAACCCCTTGTAGTAAAATGCAGAGCTGAGCAGCCAGAGAACGTGTCGGCATATAATTAACCCCTTGTAGTAAAATGCAGAGCTGAGCAGCCAGAGAACGTGCCGGCATGTGACTAAACCCCCCCCCCTTCCCCCGTTGTGCACGAACCCGGTAACCGACACACACAATATACACTACATAACCATGACAGGTGGCGGGGGTATGATGATAGCCTATAAGCTCCCCGATACCACAAACAGGGGCCAGTACCCTGGCAGAAAACCCTAAGGTGATAGCACCGACCCGGCTGTAGAAATGCTGGTACCGTACTGCCACGGGGGTTCGTGGGGGAGCGAGGACTCGCGCAGCCATCCAAAGACAGCAGCAGCATGCCCCCGTCACGGGTCCCACTGCCGGAGAGGACTCGTTATGCACTGCCATGCCAGACCAGCCGGAGGAAGAGAACGGGCCACGTGTCCCACTGTTACTGAAACCGGGGCCGGGGCCTGGCCGAGGGTACACCCCCGGACTCCGGCTTACCTCCGGAGAGGTGGTTGCGGAGAAATGCCGCCACCCAGGCCAGCCCCGGCCACTTACCCGTACCGTACCGCACCGCACCGCCGGAAACAGCTTCCGGTCAGCTGACTGGTGTGTCAGCTGACCTCTCATCACGTGAAGAACCCGCGGCGTACTGTGCTCGGGGCACCGCGGGTTCTTATAGTGATTAACCCCGCCCCCTCTCACAAATACAGGCTAACTGCGTCAGCCTTCACACATATATATATATATATATATATATATATATATATATATATATATAATATATAGTTTTTTCCTCTTGCTGATGTACCAATCTGCCATTGACAGTAAGGAGCACAATCCCTTACTTGTAATTTGACTATTATCTTTTATGGTAGCAGTGGGTCTCCTTGTAAATTGTTTTTGCTTGGACCCCCCAAAGACTTCATTTTTAGGGGTCCCATGGATGGACACAGTATCCAGCTTCTTCCAAGCCTGCAATGACTTCTGCTCTAAAACAATAGATTCCTGTGATCGGCCATATGAATGCAATATGAGAAATGTCACGGCTTTAGAACTCCTCCATAAATATCTGGGAACTATTTCAATTTGTTTTTCAGGATTAGCGCTTCCATGAAGGATCCACTAAACTAAAACATGTGTTGGCTCCTATAAAAATTAATGGGACGTTTAGCGATATAGATCGCAGAGGTTCAGGAGCAAATCAGATCTGTAATACGGGTGGGGGTGACGTGGGGCTAAAGTTTCCAATACATAGAAAAAAAATCATGCTGTAACAAAGAGCATGGAAGAAAGCAGAAGGTTTACAGAACAATTCCAGTCATATATGAAAACTCTACTTGGAGTCATGTTTGCATCTGCATTCACACTTGACTACATTAAAGGGGTATTTCGCCCTTAGACATCTTATTCCCTATCCAAAGGATAGGGGATAGGATGTCTAATCACAGGCATCTCGCTGCTGGGACCCCCCCACAATCTCCATGCAGCACCTGCCATTCTTTGCTGGTCGCTGCTCCAGTCTTGGAAACTCTGGGTTTCCGAGACCTAGACGTGACGTCACACCGTGCCCCCTTGTGACGCCCCCTCGTGTGAACACTTAGATCCCCCACGATCTTCATTTCGGGGAGGTGGCTACTCACCTGTCCTCGGCACGCTCCGGCCCCTACCTTTATAGATGGGCTTAAGTGATGGCCCGCTTAAAGGGGTACTCCGGTGAAAAACTTTTTTTTTTTTAAATCAACTGGTGCCAGAAAGTTAAACAGATTTGCAAATTACTTCTATTAAAAAATCTTAATCCTTCCAGTACTTAAAGGAGTACTCCAGTGCACACTTTTTTCATTGTATCCCGTCCGGGCTGCAAAATAAAAGAAAACACACTTTATCTTACCTGCCAACGAGCCCCCGGAGCTCCAGTACACTCCGGTACAGGTGTTCGGTCCCAGGGCTGTATTCTTCTTACTTCCTGTTAGCCCGGCACGTCACACAGAGCTTCAGCCTATCACCAGCCGAGGCGGGACATCGCTGCAGCCGGTGATAGGCTGAAGCTCCGTGTGACGTGCCGGGCTAACAGGAAGTAAGAAGAATACAGCCCGGGGACCGAACACCTGTACCGGAGCTCCGGGGGCTCGTTGGCAGGTAAGATAAAGTGTGTTTTCTTTTATTTTGCAGCCCGGACGGGATACAATGAAAAAAGTGTGCACCGGAGTACTCCTTTAATAGCTGCTGAATACTGCAGCAGAAATTTCTCTCTGCTGACATCATGACCACAGTGCTCTCTGCTGACACCTCTGTCCATTTTAGGAACTGTCCAGAGTAGGAGAAAATCCCCATAGCAAACATATGATGCTCTGGACAGTTCCTAAGATGGACAGAGATGTCAGCAGAGAGCACTGTGGTCATGATGTCAGCAGAAAGCACTGTGTTGCAAAAAGAAAATAATTTCTTCTGTAGTATTCAGCAGCTAATAAGTACTGGAAGGAGTAAGATTTTTTTAATAGAAGTCATTTACAAATCTGTTTAACTTTCTGGCACCAGTTGCTAAAAAAAAAAAAAGTTTTCCACCGGAGTACCCCTTGACATAAATGAAAGTCCTGGTGAGGTGGTACTTAACACTCCAGGACGTAAATTGACATCCTAAGCATAACCGTGAGCATCGGAGCGATGCCAGGATCATGCGCGGCAGGTCCCGGCTGCTGATCGCAGCCAGGAACCCACCCGTAATTGCGGACATCCGCGATCCCATGGATGTCCGCCATTAACCCCTCAGATGCTGTGATCAATACAGATCACGGCATCTGCAGCATCGCGGTCACTAAAATGGATGATTGGATCGCCCGTAGCGATCCGTTCATCCAGCACGGCAGATGGAGGTCCCCTCACCTGGCTCCGCTGCCTTCCCGGCGTCTTCTGCTCTGATATGCCTTCCCGCAGACCAGAGCAGAAGATGACCGATAACCCTGATCAGTGCTGTGTCCTATACATAGCACTGAATAGTATTAGCAATCGAGTCATTGCTATAAATAGTCCCCTATGGGGACTAATAAAGTGTAAAAATAAAAGTAAAAAGAATAAAGTATAAAAAATTTGAAAAACGTAAATTGGCCTATTTTCCCTATTTCACCCCCAAAAAATGATAAAAAATATTTTATATACATATTTGGTATCGCTGCGTCCGTAAATATCTGAACTATTAAAATAAAATGTTAATGATACCGTACGGTGAACTGCGTGAACGTAAAAATAAAAAAGTCCAAAGTAGATGCTTTTTTATAACATTTTATTCCCCCAAAAATTTATAAAAAATGGATTAAAAGTTCTATATAAGCAAATATGGTATCAATAAAAAGTACAGATCACGGCACAAAAAATGAGCCCTCATACCGCCGCTTATACGGAAAAATTTAAAAGTCTTAGGTCTTCAAAAGAGGGGGATTTTAAACGTACTAATTTGGTTAAAAAGTTTGCGATTTTTTTTAAGCGCAACAGTAATAGAAAAGTATGTTATCATCGGTATCATTTGAATCGTATTGACCCAAATAATAAAGAACACATGTCATTTTTACCGTGAATTGTACGGCGTGTAAACAAAACCTTCCAAAATTTGCAAAATTGCGGTTTTCTTTTTAATTTCACCACACAAATAGTATTTTTTTGGTTGCGCCTTACATTTTATGGTAAAGTGAGTGCTGGCATTACAACGGACAACTGGTCACGCAAAAAACAAGCCCTCATACTAGTCTGTGGATGAAAATATAAAAGAGTTATGATTTTTTGAAGGTGAGGAGGAAAAAACGAAAACTTAAAAATTAAATTGTCTGCGTCCTTAAAGGGTAGCTCACACCATCCCTTTTTCCCCCCTCTCTGTCCCTGCCTATTTCCCATCTATCCCTAACCTCCTCCCTGCCTAATTATTTTTTTTTTACTATATAAAAAAATGCAGTTTTGTCTGCCTGGTAGCGTGCTCACTACCAGGCAGACTTCCCCAGCAGGCACCACGTCACTGATGCCTGCTGGGGGGGGGACTTCCGCCCTTAGTTCATCTACACAGGGTGCCTCCAGCTGTTTCACCACTACAACTCCCAGCTTGCCCTGACATCTATTGGCTGTCAGGGCATGCTGGGAGTTGTAGTGGGGAAAAACTGGAGGCACCCTGTGTTAAAAACAATACATGGCCGCAGCGCAACCCGAACCCCGCTACCCCTCCCCTGAACCCCGCGATCAAAAAGTTTGATTAATACAAAAATGGCACCGATAAAAACTTCAGAACACAGCGCAAACAATGAGCCCTCATATTGGCCCGTACGTGGAAAAATAAAAAAGTTATAGTGGATAGAAGATGAGAATTTTTAACATATAAATTTTCCTGCATGTAGTTATGATTCTTTTCCGAAGTACGACAAAATCAAACCTATATAAGTAGGGTATCATTTTAACAGTATGGACCTACAGAATAAAGATAAGGTGTTATTTTTACCGAAAAATGCACTGCGTAGAAATGGATGCGCCCAAAAGTTACAAAATTAAATTTTTTCTTCAATTTTGTCGCACATTGATTTTTTTTTCCGTTTCGCAAAAAATAAGCCATAATATGGATTTTTAGGTGCAAAATTTTAAGCGTTATGATTTTTGGAAGGTGATGAGGAAAAAATGTAAATGCAAAAACGGAAAAACGTTGAGTCCTTAAAGGAGTACTCGGCCCATGGCATCTTAGATGTTAGATCGCCGCGGTCCCGCTGCTGGGGACCCCGGGGATCGCCACTGCGGCACCCCGCCATCATTACTGCACAGAGCAAGTTCGCTCTGTGCGTAATGACGGGCGATACAGGGGCCGGAGCATCGTTACGTCATGGCTCCGCCCCTCATGACATCACGGCCCGTCCCCTTAATGCAAGTCTTTGGCAGGGGGCGTGACGACCGTCATGCCCCCTCCATTAGACTTGTATTGATGGCGCGGGCCGTGACATCACGAGGGGCGGAGCCGTGACGTAACAATGCTCCGGCCCCTGTATTGCCGTCATTACGTGCAGAGCGCTCTGCACAGTAATGATAGCGGGGTGCTGCAGCAGCGATCCCCGGGGTCCCCAGCAGCGGGACCCCGGCGATCTGACATCTTATCCCCTATCCTTTGGATAGGGGATAAGATGTCTAGGGGCGGAGTACCCCTTTAACCCCTTAAGGACTCAGCCCATTTTGGCCTTAAGGACTCAGACAATTTAATTTTTACGTTTTCATTTTTTCCTCCTTGCCTTCTAAAAATCATAACTCTTTTATATTTTCATCCACAGACTAGTATGAGGGCTTGTTTTTTGCGCGACCAGTTGTCCTTTGTAAGGACATAACTCATTATATCATAAAATGTATGGCGCAACCAAAAAACACTATTTTTGTGGGGAAATTAAAACGAAAAACGCAATTTTGCTAATTTTGGAAGGTTTTGTTTTCACGCCGTACAATTTATGGTAAAAGTGACATGTGTTCTTTATTCTGAGGGTCAATACGATTAAAATGATACCCATTATTATATACTTTTATATTATTGTTGCGCTTAAAAAAAATCACAAACTTTTTAACCAAATTAGTACGTTTATAATCCCTTTATTTTGATGACCTCTAACTTTTTTATTTTTCCGTATAAGCGGCGGTATGGGGGCTCATTTTTTGCGCCATGATCTGTACTTTTTTTGATACCACATTTGCATATAAAAAACTTTTAATACATTTTTTATAATTTTTTTTTAAATAAAATGTATTAAAAAAGTAGGAATTTTGGACTTTTTTTTATTTTTTTTCGTTCACGCCGTTCACCATACGGGATCATTAACATTTTATTTTAATAGTTCGGACATTTACGCACGCGGCGATACCAAATATGTCTATAAAAAATGTTTTTTACGCTTTTTGGGGGTAAAATAGGAAAAAACGGACGTTTTACTTTTTTATTGGGGGAGGGGATTTTTCACTTTTTTTTTACTTTTACTTTTACATTTTTTTACATTTTTTTTTACACTTGAATAGTCCCCATAGGGGACTATTCATAGCAATACCATGATTGCTAATACTGATCTGTTCTATGTATAGGACATAGAACAGATCAGTATTATCGGTCATCTCCTGCTCTGGTCTGCTCGATCACAGACCAGAGCAGGAGACGCCGGGAGCCGCACGGAGGAAGGAGAGGGGACCTCCGTGCGGCGTTATGAATGATCGGATCCCCGCAGCAGCGCTGCGGGCGATCCGATCGTTCATTTAAATCGCGAACCGCCGCAGATGCCGGGATCTGTATTGATCCCGGCACCTGAGGGGTTAATGGCGGACGCCCGCGAGATCGCGGGCGTCGGCCATTGCCGGCGGGTCCCTGGCTGCGATTAGCAGCCGGGATCAGCCGCGCATGACACGGGCATCGCTCCGATGCCCGCGGTTATGCTTAGGACGTAAATGTACGTCCTGGTGCGTTAAGTACCACCTCACCAGGACGTACATTTACGTCCTGCGTCCTTAAGGGGTTAAGGGGTTAAAAATCTTAATCCTTCCAATAGTTATTAGCTTCTGAAGTTGAGTTGTTGTTTTCTGTCTAACTGCTCTCTGATGACTCACGTCCCGAGAGCTGTGCAGTTCCTATGGGGATATTCTCCCATCATGCACAGCTCCCGGGACGTGACATCATAATTGAGCAGTTAGACAGAAAACTTCAGAAGCTAATAACTATTGGAAGTAATTTACAAATCTGTTTAACTTTCCGGAGCCAGTTGATATATATATATAAAAAAAGGGAATACCCCTTTAAGGGGTTAAATAAAAAAAATTCTACCTATATATATTTTTATACGAGGATAAATCTTCTATATTACAGATAATATAGTACCACAGGTAGCATAGTAGTGTTGGAACTCTATGTATAATGTGTTTTTATTAACATCAATGTAACCAATACAGTGCAATAGTACTAAAATAATTGCCCATCGTGCACATAAAAAAAGCTGGGAATTGTGCATAGCCAAAGTAGATGTTATAATATTTAAAGAAGGTAGTAAAATAACACAAAACATGTATATGAGTTAGAACATTAAGGGAATAAACAGGATCTACTAGGCCAGCACTTACCCTATACAGATATGGCTGCAAGAAGACACAACGAAACACAAAAATATAAACTGAGGAAAGGGTCGTTCATAAAGTACCCTGAAACGCGTCTAGAGAAAAGAGACTATTACCGCACGACTACCGCAATCCACTAACCGCATCTTCTTACCTCCGATACCACTCCTGTTAAGCCCCGTATTACCCTGCTTCTACACCTGGCTGCATTTTACCTGCTTTTCCATCATCAAACGCCGAGAGACGCCGAGAGACTCTCCACGAGGCTTTGCTTTGTCCCCGGAGCAGATCCATCTGTCTCCGAGTTTGTTTCCATCTCCGGAGTAATCCATCCACCTCCATGACCGGCGACTTCTCCTAGGCCTGTGGCAACCGGGCCCGTCGCCGTAAGCGCATGCCAGCGCTGGACACAGCCTCCATAGCATTTGTCATCTGCCTCTCGGACTTCCAGCCATATAATTACACCATCTATGGGAGTTGGTAACTATACGACTATATGAGCTGTCTATAAAAATCTTGAAATTCTACAATACACATGATTACGGAGTGCACTTTACAAAAAGTGACCTATGCCGGTTTACACAATGTTGGATTAGCGGAAGACTGCACTTTATAAGCGGATTTACAAGCAGATTTTTAGTAATTTTATTACTGTATATTGTTACATATTAACCTCCCCACAAGGGCCCTGTGTAAGGAGGCACCAATTTATGTTTTGGATTTGATTTATATTACTAATGTCTCATTTAGAATTATTTTATATTAAATATCTTTTCATCATATAAAGTGAAGCACAGTCCGATTTTATTCTTCTGCAATTCAATCATCATGTACCATTTATGGTATTAGTCTAGAGGCTTTTTGGTACCTTTTTCTCTCTACAAAAATATAAACACCTGAAAGTAGGACGTGAAGAAGCAGAATTGGTAAGATAAGAGAAAAGGGAAGAAAAAATCAAATCAACGGTTGAACACCACAAATTCCTCCGAGTTCATAAGTTGGTGCCAAGGAAACCAAATGGTGCTGGAACTTTAATATCGTAACTTTCATTTACTCCAGTATCTAATAATCTCAGCATTCTCAAAATACTTCTGTCCACTATAGAACAGAAATATAATGTTTCATTTCAGATCAGAAGTAAAAGACCGAGCAGAGAGAACCAATAAGGAAATTCCTCGCAGACAAGGACCTGCAAGTAATAACCCTGTCATTGGTAATGTCACAAAGTCTGTCATGTTTCCTTGTAGCTGCTACCGGCCTCATAGACACATTATATGGGATATTGTATTATAGCTGTATGCCGTGACATTTTATGAGCTTTGATCCCTTGACAGTGGAAATCATATCTATTATGAAGTCCGAACACATAGAACCATAGATCTCTGGCAGAAAATGACAACCTGGTCCCTTATTGTCTGCCCTTCTATCATTTCTATCTCCGGGTGGTCATATGCTTATCCCAGGCAGGTTTGTATTTACATACTGAGGATTTACCAGCCACATTTGCTGAAAGCTTGTTCCAAGCATCTACTACTCTTTCAGTAAAAAAAATATTTTCTCGTGTTTCTTCTGATCTTTCCCCCTGACTGAAATACTGTAGGGAAGAGTTCTTAAGAAAAGCTCTTACTTCTGGACCTGCAGCAGTGTGAGAGTCCCTCAGACCAGACTGCGGGTGAGTTAGTCACGTGGCTCAGGATCGTCTTTCACGTCACATGAGCGTGTGATAGAGGTAAAAGGGCAATGACTGAAGGGATGTGTGTGGTGGCCCAGTATGGGATTTGTTACCCCGTACCCTGTCAGGCAGCCTCCCAGCAGTGTCCCCTGCACCCCCTCCCCTCCCCCCGCATCTGTTCTACTGTAATTGTATATTATCCCCTATGTTATGTATATAAGAATGTGGTATCTTTAAGAAAGGTTAACATGTGATCACCAGTTGTCATGTGAGTTGTCATGTGATTGTTACCCAGGAGGTATCAGTGACCAGGTGACTTAAGGGTGACCAATGGGACCCCACCAGAGTCTCCCCCATAAAAGACGTGGGAGGAGTCTCTTCTCTCTCTTAGTTCTTGAGTCTTTGCTGAGTTGCAGTGGAGCCTAAGAGTCTGGAGTCATAGGAGCCTCAAGTCAAGTCTGCAGCCACAAGTTACAAGTCTACAAGTAAGCTAAAGTCACAGCTTAGTCTGTCTCCAGTCAAGTCAGTCACTGTCATCTATTGTCAAGTCAACGTGGCCTGCACTAAATTGTCTCAAACCACTCCAAGTCCCAGCAAGCCCTGAGGTCTCTGAAGTCATTGGTCACCTCCATGGGCCTGGCTATACTGTATAGACTTTACCATCTGTCACCCAGTAAAGCTACCATTTTCCGTAACTTGGCGTTGGAGTCATTATTGCCCCGTGCATAGCCCAGGATCCAGCGGTATACCTTTGGGTGGTATTGAGGATAAACCACACCCTGGCATCACGAATACAAGGGGTTAATGCCATCTGCCCCTAGGGTAATTCCATCTGCCCTGCATCACACCCTCTACCACATGTGTTTTAAATTTAGGTGCCTGAATCTGCAGCTTTAATAGGACAATCTCAGTTTCAGTGTCAGACATACTTTAGGTGTAACCTGTGCAGCTGCACAAGGACCTAATATATAAGGAGAACACTGTCACCTTAGGGTCTATTCACACAGCAGAATTTCCGCAAGTGGAATTTTGCCTCATGTTAAAGCCCAATACACTTCTACGGGATTCCGCACTCCCATTCACAATTCTGAATTTCCGCAAGCGTATTGGGCTCTCATTTGAGGCGGAAATTCTGCCGTGTGAATAGACCTTTAAGGCTAGGTTTCCACGCAGGTTTTTCCTGGCGTTTTTTTTTTTTTTTTGGTAAAACTGCCACTACAGTGTTTGAGCCAAAGTCAGAAAGGAATCCAGGAGGAAGGAGAAGTATAAGGGTGCATTCACATCACGATTTTGCTATACAGTTGCAGTATACGTTTTCAATCTGAAAACCATATGCAACCGTATATAAAACGTATACATTGACCTACCATACAAAAACTACACAACTAGATGTATCCAGTTGTGTAATTTTTTGTACATGTACAATTTTTAGCATTTTTTTTCCGTGCTCAAAACTGTAGTCTACCACGGTTTTGTGCACGGTTCTGTACTTTTTATTTTACATTTTTCTTAGCCACCTGCAGGAGCAGTTCTGCGGTACTACTACTACTACTACTCCCATCAGACTTTTCCATGATAGGAGTAGTAGTTCCACCGGCTGCGGGAGGCTGGGGAGACCACAGTAGCACCTGCTACTATCAGATCCATCTGTCTTTACTCCAATTGCGATCATCTCCCAAGTCTTCGTGGCCGTTCCGTGTCTACACTCAGGCCGAGATCCACACTGTTGGACATTGCTCTTCAGCTTCATTCACAAGCAGCTGCCACTGTGAAGTCAGACGCCGTTCTGGCCTCACGATCTCGGAGCAGGAGAGATACGAGCCTTATCATCAGTTGCCGTCACCACCAGCTGCCATGACCCCGTAGGCTCTGCCAAGCCTGCCATTTCCAGCAAGAGGTCCGGTCAGGTAAGAGTTACAGCGAACCACCTACTTTGCTGTGAGCGCTCTGCAGTTTCTCTGCTTACAGTAAGGCTGCATTCACATCTCGTTTTTGCAATAAGGTTCCCGTATCAGTTTTTTTGTAAAAGAAAACATATGTCTCAAAACCGGACCGAACCGCATACAACCGTGTACAACCGTATATACCTCTGTACGGTTTTAAACTATATACAATTTGTAAATGGATGTCTGATTGCATACGGTTTAATAAGTTTTTTGAAAGAAAAAAAAAAACGGATATGGTTTTATGTCCTTAATTAAATAAAGTTCTTCTTGTTCTATTTGTGTGAAGAACTTGCGGCGTGCACTGCGCATGTGCAAACTGAAAAACCGTATTGTGCAAACCGGATGGAACCGTACGCACATACGGTTCAGCACGGTTCCCATAGACTACCATTAAAACCCCTTAAGGACTCAGGGTTTTTCAGTTTTTGCACTTTCTTTTTTTCCTCCTTACCTTTTAAAAATCATAACCCTTTCAATTTTCCACCTAAAAATCCATATTATGGCTTAGTTTTTGCATCGCCAATTCTACTTTGCAGTGACATTAGTCATTTTACCCAAAAATGCACGGCAAAACGGAAACAAAAAATCATTGTGCGACAAAATCGAACAAAAAACAGCATTTTGTAACTTTTGGGGGCTTCCGTTTCTACGTAGTGCATATTTCGGTAAAAATTACACCTTATAATTATTCTGTAGGTCCATACGGTTAAAATGATACCCTACTTATATAGGTTGGATTTTGTCGCACTTCTGGAAAAAATCATAACTACATGCAGGAAAATTTATACGTTTAAAAATGTCATCTTCTGACCCCTATAACTTTTTTATTTTTCCACGTACAGGGCGGTATGAGGACTCATTTTTTGCGCCGTGTTCTGAAGTTTTTATCGGTATGATTTTTGTTTTGATCGGACTTTTTAATCACTTTTTATTCATTTTTTAATGGTAAAAAAGTGACCAAAAATGTTTTTTTTTTTTACTTTTGAATTTTTTTGCGCGTACGCCATTGACCGTACGGTTTAATTAATGATATATTTTTATAGTTCGGACATTTACGCTCGCGGTGATACCACATATGTTTATTTATTTATTTTTTACACTTTTATTTTTTTATGGGAAAAGGGGGGTGATTCAAACTTTTATTAGGGAAGGGGTTAAATGACCTTTGTTAACACTTTTTTTTTACTTTTTTTTTTGCAGTGTTATAGGTCCCATAGGGACCTATAACACTGCACACACTGATCTTTTACACAGATCACAGACGTGTATTAACACGCCTGTGATCAGTGTTATCGGTGCTTGACTGCTCCTGTCTGGATCTCAGGCACGGAGCAGTCATTCGCCGATCGGACACCGAGGAGGCAGGTAAGGGCCCTCCCGGTGTCCTGTAAGCTGTTTGGGACGCCGCGATTTCACCGCGGCGGTCCCGAACAGCCCGATTGAGCAGCCGGGTCACTTTCACTTTCACTTTAGTCAAAGCTGACCGCCGCTTCTAAAGGGTTAATACCGCACATCGCCGCGAACGGGTCCCGGCCGTTGATGAGCACCGGGACCAACGCGATATGATGCGGGATCGCGGCGCGATCCCGCTTCATATCACGGGAGCCGACGCAGGACGTAAATATACGTCCTGGTTCGTTAAGGGGTTTAAAAAAAACTGTATACAGGTTGTATCCGTTTTTTCACCCGGACATAAAACCGTAGTAGACTATGGTTTTGTGTACGGGAAAAACCTGATAAAACCGTAAATGATGCAAAACGTACACAACCGGATGCATTACGGTTTTCAATGACATCTATACATACGGTTTGCAATACAGTTCCATACGTTTTTTTTCACTTAAACCGGACACGGGAACCGTATTGCAAGAACGAGATGTGAATGCCGCCTTAGTCTGCCTAATTCTATTGTCCCCATAAGGACTGAGTTTGAACTATCCTACTTGTGGGCATTTACTATCCACTGCTGGAGAGCTATTCTGGATTACCAGATACCGGATGACAGGATCCTTGCAATTGGGCTTTTCCATCTAAATCTGCCGGAACATATATCTGAGCTATTTGTTCATACTGTTGTCCATTCATATGAATAATATTTGCACCGGATCAGCCATTTTTATTCTGATATGTTATAAAACATTTTTTGGAGTAAATATTTATCAGTTATAAGATATTTACACAATATCTGAACGTGATCATCTTATCCTCTGTAGCTAGCAGTTTTATGTGCATCATTGTCTTTTTATGCTATTTACATCACTGTACACAAGGGCCCGTGTGATAGGGTAGCAGTACATATACTTATCATATTTTATGCTTTTAATAAAATTCATTAGTACTTGAAGCACGGTCTCTATACAAACCATTCACAATTCATTACATATATCAGCCATCATGTACCAGTCCTTTTAGTTCTGGTTACGTCCTTGAGGTCTGGACTTATCATTTTTGGAATTTTAGTATTTTTTGCACCATAGGGTATTGGTGAACATCCAGGTAAACCTTGGACACTATAGCTGTGAGCTGCACATTCTATAGTAGAGTTTCCAATATACATTACTGGGGAGCGGAGCGACGTGGCATGCCCCCCGCACACCTGGTTGATAACTTATGATCGCAATGGGTTTAAGAAGTGAGACCCAGTGCGACCAAATCCTTCAGGCTCTGTACCACTACCTCCAACATGGAACAGACTTTGTTCCATGATGGGAGTAGTAGTACCAGTGCTACTGTAGTCTTCCCAGCCGCCCACAGATTCCCGCAGCCGGGGAAACTACTACTCCCATCATGGAAATGAGTCTGTAGGCGACTGTGGAAGTACTTTTTCACAGATATAAAAAAACGTGTATGGTTTTTATATTGCAAAATTGTGCATATGGTTTTGTCAGTTTTTTGTTTCCCATTTTGGGGGGAAAAAAACTGATACAAAAACATATTGCAAAATCGTGATGTGAATGCACCCTATGTCCTTCCTTTATATTTCTCATTCCTTTTGAATTCCCTTCTGGCTGCAGTTCCAAAACTGCAGTGGCAGTATTCCAAAAAACGTCAGAAAAAACTGTGGAAACCTAACCTAAAAGTAACGTATTCCCATCTCAACTAACGTAGTTAAACTTGTAGAGCATGTCAAGTTAAATATTTCGGCAAATAAATATATCTAGCATATTTATCTCCTTCTCCTGATATTCCAATATCTTTCTTCCCCTTGACAGCTCGGTTTCTAGGATACAGACCGCCACTCCACTAAAAAGCCACCACTCCACTAAAACCAGTGATCAGGTTATATATATATATATATATATATATATATATATATAAAACTCAACATGTGTGTGTATGTATGTATGTATGTGTGTATGTATGTATGTGTGTATGTGTGTATGTGTTTATGTGTGTATGTTCCAGCATCACGTCCAAACCGCTAAAGATATTAACATGAAACTTGGCGCACATGTTACTTATATGTCAACAACAAACATAGGATAGGTGATTTAACCCTTACTCACCCCCATTTGCCAGGGGCGGGGTTTATGTTTAAAGTCCCATACAAGTCAATGGGAAATATATGTTACTGCATAACTTCCAAACGGCTCGAGATATTTCGATAATACTTGGTCACATGTTACTTATATGTCCACTTAAAATATACGATATTTAATTTAACTCTTAACTACCCCCATTTGTGAGGGTCTGGGTTTTTGTTTAAAGTCCCATGCAAATCAATGGGAAATGTAAGTTCCCACATAACTTCCGTACGGCCGGAGATATTTCAATACCTGGTAAACATATTACGGGTCGGGATAGGAGGTTGGGATAGGAGGACGGGATAGGAGGACGGGATAGGAAGTCAGGATAGGAGGAGGGGATAGGAGGATGGGATAGGAGGTCGGGATAGGAGGTCGGGATAGGAGGTCGGGATAGGAGGACGGGATAGGAGGTCGGGATAGGAGGTCGGGATAGGAGGACCGAGATAGGAGGACCGGGATAGGAGGACGGGATAGGAGGACGGGATAGGAGGACGGGATAGGAGGACGGGATAGGAGGTCGAGATAGGAGGTCGAGATAGGGGGTCGAGATAGGAGGACGGGATAGGAGGTCGGGATAGGAGGACGAGATGTGAGGACGGGATGTGAGGACGGGATAGGAGGTCGAGATAGGAGGACGGGATAGGAGGATGAGATGTGAGGATGGGATATGACGTCAAAAGCTTCCTCCTTTGTTTATTTTCCTCCCCAACAAGGATTAGGAAAGAAAAACCGGGCAACGCCGGGTATTCAGCTAGTATATATATATATGTGTCACCAACATGAAAAGTTTGGAAAGCTCTGAATTACAGGCAGGATATGAGACGTATAGTATAAAAAAGAGACATTGCACTTATTCATTACAGACATTGTAGTTATAGCCTAGACATGCATCACACTGTGCACAAGGGATATCTTTATGCACAAAACTGGGCAGGATTTCCATTCCACAGTCTGATATAGGAGACATTTTAATGGCTGCCATTTTTTTCACCCAGCTTTACCAGGAAATGGGAAGAATAATGGTTATTTACATTATGTTTCCTGCACTGTGACATATCACCTCCTCACTGGCTACAAAACAACATACCAAAACTCAAAGGCGTCAAGTCATCCATACTAGAGACAATAACAGGTGGGTCCTGTTCACACCTCACCTCTCTAGTAACAGAAGACAATACTGCCCCTGATACAACTATATCGTCACTCTCTCCTGATAGTCAGTATAACTTTCACTAAGATAGTATAATAGTACAGTTTACTATGAAAAAGGTAATAAAAGTGCACTACAAAAGCTACTAACTGTCAGCATCAATGATCATGGGGGCAAGGGTTTGTTATCCCCATTCTTACCCCATAAACTCAGGCATTGGTTTTGCCTGGCCCCTTTTATCTTGGTCATTTAAGGAAGGCAATGAAGGTTATTAACCCCTTTAGGACTAGGCCCATTTTTGCATTAGGACTCACTGAGCCAATGTTGCATTTCAGTTCTTCACCTTTTAAGAGACATAGGTGTAGCTTCTGAGCCCCAGTGTTAAATCTACAACAGGGCCCCATGTGCCATTTACTGTATAATACTGGTCTTTTATGCGTCAGATGTGCATTGGGGCCCCCTTAGGCACCAGGGCCCCGCTGCAACTGCAACCTCTGTACCCCCTATTGCTATGTCCCTGGTGTTCACCACATATATTATGTGACTTTTGGCAGGCGCTCATGTCATTTGTGCTGATAGCACCAGAGGGGGTGCCTGTTGGGCAATGTGAGCGTGGCTTGCATGGCGTATCTTTTGGCTCCAGGTGAACCTGACCTGTACCTAACCTAGTCACTTTCTATAAAACGGGCAAATAATCTTGCCAGTGTTGCTTGTTTTTCTCCCATAGCTCTTGACTAGGGGATCGTATAGATCCACAGGCCTACTACCCCACCTTCCCCCTTAAACAAGACACGACTCCAATATTGTGGTAGTAAAGGCCACAGCGGACCATTTTATTAACCTTTTAACCAACAAAATATATAACTTTTCATATATAAATATAAATATCATACAAAACACAGGGGTAATAACATAACCCCTAATAATCATGTAAAGTGCAAAAACCTTTTAACCCCTGAGATACACCAACCCCCAGCAGAAGGGGAGACCTGAAGGCAACCAACTCCTATTCCCCTCCTACTTAGCCCTTAGTCGCCTCACCCCCTGACCCAAGGGCCCCACCTTCGGAGGATATCTACTGCCACGACTAGCTGAGTTCCATCCCAGCTCCACCAGGGCCGGTATAACCGGGCCACTGCCACCGTTTTCCCAGCCATGCCTCCAAGTCCCCCCTTTCATTCCAGCCACGGCGGCCGGGTGTGAAACCTTACACCCGGCCGTCCCTCCACAAAGCCACGGATCGCTCCACCACCACTCTAATGTCTAAAGCCCACATGTCGGAACCTATCCCATTAAGGTGAACCCCATCACCATCCATCAAGTCAACCGAAGGAACTTCCAGGTCGATATGCCTGACCACCAAACCCCCGTTAGCTGCAACAAATTTACCCACCGCTTTGTTAACACGAGCCCTAGCCCTATTGACACAGCGCACAGACCTCGCCTGTCACCACCTCAGCCTGGCCACGATGTTTGACCAAACCACAACCAGTCCAGGGAAAAGCGACCACAGCCGCAACAAGTCCATCTTCACATCCCTAATTAGAGACCGAGAAGTACGCACAGCCAAGTCGTCCCCCCCCCCCCCCCCGCGTGCACAACAAGCACGTCCGGGGGACGATCCATCTCCACAAAAGAGTGCACGAACGGGAGGAGCTCCGACCACAAAAGCCCACCCCGCCCCAACCAGCGCACCTGAGCAACAGCCCTCGGGAAACCCAGCTGCCTACCATCCGGCCTCACCGCAGCCCTCACGCCACCCCTCCGTACGTAAGAGTGACCCACAATCCAAATTAAGCAAGGACCAGCATCTGTAAGACGCAAAAGGAACAAATAAACAGACCACAAACAAAACAATCACCCCCGCAACACCTACAGTAAATTAGGCCGGACATACACCTGGAACCGCCCAGACTCCCACCGGCCGATACGCTTGATCACCTCAGCCCCCAGCCCCCACCGGGCAGCCTCAGTGGCTGCCCCTATCCGAAACGAATGCGAGCTAAATTCCCCCGCCTCCCGACCGGCCCAAACCACACAACGACGAAAAATCTGAATGAACTGATACCGAGACAAGAACTCACCAGTCACATGCAGCAGCAATAGACCACCAACCCCCGGCCGCAAAGCCGCAAAAGCCCCGAAACACCTCACCGGACACATAGCCGACTCCCCATGCTCCGCCAAACGGACCAAAAACTCTCTACCCAACTGGTCCGTCTTTGACCTGCGCACAAAACATTCCAAGACCGAATCCACTACACTCACCTCCGTCCACTGCAAACCCCCGGACACCTTCCGACTAGGCGACACCAATTCCGAAACCCTAAAAGCACCAAAAAACGCCAGCGAAAATGCCAAACGAAACAGCACCACTTGTAAGCAGACGCACACACACCTCATCCAACAACGACCCCAACCGTTCCAACAATGCAAAAGAGACCATCCTGCGCGTGTCCCGCACCGCAGCCCCCTTCCGGAAACCCTTCGCTGCCTGCCGAACCAAAAACGACTTCGTCCCGTCCGCCAACCCCCGAACTTTAACTTTAAACCAAAATGCCAACGCCGTCAGACGCTGACTCAAACGAGAAGGAGACACCCGCTCACCAAAACACCACCCCACATAAAACAGCACTAACGCCTCCCATCCACCAGAACCATCCACCCCACCAACCTCAGAAAGCAACGCCTCCCACTCACGCCACCACCTACCATACCCTGACCAGGTGGACTCACTCACAGACCGCCGGACCAAAGCAAAGGCATCCCTCAGACCAGCTTCCATAGCCAATCCGGGCATGAACAACCGTGCTCTTCCGCCGCCGGAGCCAACTCCCGGAACCGCTGCCACTGAAAGCGAGAAAGAGAATCAGCTATAGTATTCTTCACACCCGGTACATGGCGAGCAATAAAACACGAATTCAACTCAAGCCCCCGCAGTACCAGCCGGCGCAGCAGGCGCACCACAGGCGGAGAAGATGCAGTTTGCGCGTTCACCGCCTGAACCACCCCCAAATTATCACACCAAAAACAGATCTTACGGTTCCTAAGCCGAGCACCCCAAATCTCCACAGCCACAAGGATCGGGAACAACTCAAGCAGCGCTAGGTTGCGCACCAGACCAGCCTCCCTCCATTCCAGAGGCCACATCCCGGCACACCACTGCCCCAGGAAAAAAGCCCCAAACCCACAACTACCAGAAGCATCTGTAAACAACTCCAGTGCTTCACTGGACACCAACTCCTCCATAACCAATGACCTCCCATTGTAAGACCCTAGAAATTCCTGCCAAATCAATAAATCCGCCCGCACATCCGCCGACAACCGAACATAATGTTGCGGCCGCCTCACCCCCGCCGTGGCAGCCGCCAACCTCCTACAAAACACACGCCCCATGGGCATGATCCTGCAGGCAAAGTTCAAATGTCCCAACAGCGACTGCAAATCTTGCAACTGCAACTTCCGTACCCTGACCGCTCCCGACACAGCCTCCTGCAACTCCCTCAATTTATCCCCCGGCAGCCTGCACTCCATCGCCACAGTATCTATCACTATCCCCAAAAACGTAATCTCAGTAGCCGGGCCCTCAGCCTTGTCAGGGGCTAACGGGACCCCAAACCTCCGGGACACACGTTCCATAGTCTGTAGCAAAACCCCACACAAAGCCGACCCCCCCGGCCCCAGAAACAAAAAGTCGTCCAAATAGTGAAGAACTGAACCCACCTGCGCCTCCGACCGCACCACCCACTCTAAAAACGTGCTAAAATACTCAAAATACGCACAAGAAATAGAGCACCCCATCGGGAGGCACATATCAACAAAAAACCGTCCCTACCAACAACAACCCAACAAGTGGAAGCTGTCCGGGTGCACAGGGAGCAACCGGAACGCAGCTTCAATATCAGTTTTGGCCAACAGAGCCCCCTGCCCAAACCGCCGAACCCACGTCAATGCCTCGTCAAAAGAGGTGTAAGACACCGCACAAAGGGCAGGGTCGATGCCGTCATTCACCGACGACCCCTCCGGATGAGAGAGGTGATGAATGAGACGGAACTTGTTCTTCTCCTTCTTGGGCACCAGTCCCAGAGGAGACAAGCACAAAGTTGGCAACGGCAAAGACTCAAACGGACCCGCCATACGGTCCAGCGCCACCTCTTTACCAAGCTTCTCCGCCACCATGTCCGGATGAGCCAAAGCCGTGGACAAATTTCGCACCCCTTCAGTTCGGCCCCCAGACTCACAAAGAATCCGAAAGCCACACTCAAACCCCTCCTTCAGCAACGCAGCTACGCGCCTATCTGGGTACCAGGCGAGGAACGGCAGCATCTCTGCCACCCTCACCGGCGTCGCCCCTCTTCGAGTCAACCTCTCCACCTCCTCTACCCTTGCCTCGCTTGAAGCACCGCTACAAACCATGTGCGCCGCCACAACCCGAGCATTCGTGCTTGAAGCGGCAGTCCGCCCCAAAGCGACACTGCCCCTCATTGTATTGCCAACAACATCCCTTACCCCCCCAGCCGACCGCCCAGCCCCGGAGCCCGAGCCGCCGGCCCCTTCCCGAAAGGACTGCTGCCCAGTCCCAGTCTTCGGGCCCGACATGAGACGCATCCAAAGGCTGATATCCTTATGGTCCCAGCGTAACGCCGGACGCACAGCCTTCCTCTGGCGGAATTGCTCATCATACCGGAGCCAAGCGTTACCGCCGTAGACCCTATACGCTTCACCTATCGAATCAAGGTAGCAAAACAACGCCGAGCAATGCTCAGGTGCCTTCTCCCCCACCACGCTCGCCAAGATGGCAAACACCTGAAGCCAATTAGCGAAAGTACGAGGTATCAGCCGATACCGCCTCCTCTCTTCCTCCTCCTTCTTAGACTCATCAGGCTTCACCCTATCTAAGTTAAACTTCTCCAAAGGGAGCAGGGAAAAAATTTCCACATACTCCCCCTTCCAAATCCGCTCCCGCATCTCCGCCTTCAAATGCGCCCCTAACGGAACCTCAAAACAGACATAAACCTCACACTTAGCCGAGTCCGCTAAGCGCACGCTATCCACAGCTTTATCAGGCACCACCACCGGCACCGGCACCCCCGACCCAACCACAGGGGCGGAAACTACCGCCCCAGGCGCCTCCCCCACAGACGCCGACCCTACACTCGGGGCCACCCCAACCGACCCTGACACTATACCAGGCGACACCGCAGCCCCCACCTGTTCAACCGCCGCCACCCCACTAACACCGGCACCAAACCCCCCTCCCGAGCCAGACACCCCCCACACCACTGCCGGAGACCCCGCTACAGACCCCCCGCGCCCTTGCAACAAAGACCTCACCTCCCGCAACAAATCATACAGTCCCTCGCCCACCCCTGCCCCATCACCCCCAAAGCTGGTGGTGCACTCACCCAACCTCTCTGGGGCGGACCGCGGCTCCACGTCGGTCTCCGTCAATGGCCACAGGGGAAGGGGCCAGCCCCCCCTGGCGCTGACTCTCAGCTCCACCCGTGCAGCACCTCCAGCAGGCGACTCCTGCGGCTCCAAGATCTCCCCTTCTTCCTCGGACGAGCAGTGGGCTGGCCTTGTCACCAGACCCCCATGTACCAGATCAGCATGCGAACGACCCGCCAACCGCAGACCTCCATCCCCGACCGGGGCCTCGGCGGTCACGACACCGGAGATCCTCCCCTCCAGACTGCAGCAGACCCCTTCCTCTCCAGAGGTGGGCGCACTTCTGGCCACCATCCTTGCCGGAGCACCCGCCGACGAGGCCTCTCCCCGGGCTGCAGCGCTTCCCCGAGACGCAGGCACGCCGGCAGCACTCCTGCAGGCAGCCGCGCTGGACACCTCACCGGCCTCGAGGCCCCTACTCTGCGCCGCTGATGAAGGCCCCGCCCCCCGGCCGTCACTCACTGGAGACCTGCGCCGAGACTGCGGGCGGGCTCCCTCTCCGTCGCACGGTACCACGGCCCCGCCGGGAAGTCCTCCCAGCACACCCACCGGCCGAGGAGGCCACTGAACGGGCAGGGGAAGCTGGAGGGGCCCCTGCCGGGGACTCCCGGCGACGCCACGCACGCGGGACCGGCTCCGGGCTGAGTCGCTCAGGCGCCCGGGAACGCCGGGCGCTCGCTCGCGTGGCCACCGGAGCAGGCAGAGCCGCAGCCACTGAGGGGGAACCCCACAGCTGCCGCTCCAACCACTTGGGACCCCGCTGCAGCACCTCGGCCTGCACCCGTCGCATGATCTCCTCGAGCGGCGAAGCCATCGCTGGTGAGTCCGACAACTTTCCCTGCTGACCAGTGACTGACCCTCTTTCCGGTTCCTGTCCTCTCTTATCGTCCTGCAATCTCCTCCCCCCCCCATCTTCCCACTCTCCCTACTGACCCATAGTTAACCCCTACTTGCTCCTCATATCCCCCCTGTCATGTGCCCCTTCCTTTCCCATACTGTCCTATATAGGGGCTCTCTCTCACTAGAAAGTGTAGACTGCATGCCAGGTGTGCATTTTTGTAATGTCACAGTTTACAATTACCTGGAAGTAATCCTATATGCTGCTGTGGTATAGAGTGTTACTTTTGCAACAAATATACTGAATGTGAGGTCTCTGAGCAGCAATTAGCACGTGTAAATGTAGCAGTATACAGATAATACACAGACTTCTCACAGCGTTCTCAGTCCAATGAACTTCTTCTATACTAGTGACTATACACAGGTTGAATCACTGGGGTGCGATACTGATATTTTTAGGCTACTTTCACACTACGGAATTTCCGAGCGGAGAAATTTCACTAGGAAATTCCAGTGCAGCAGCCTCCCATTGCCTTCAGTGGAATTCTGCTGCACTTTGTACACAACAGAATTTCCAATGTAGAACTTCAGATTTCGGACTCACGTTCATTCTTTCAGCGGACATCCGTGTGGAAATGCATTCCCTTTAAAGGTGATGGCACATGTCTGCTTGGTCCTAGCTCCAAAGAATTTCGGTGGCAGACGCTGTGCTCAGAATATTTTCGAGTGGATATTCCGTAGTGTGAATGCAACCTTACTCACAAACTTGAAGGGACATACGCAGAAGGTTTATAAGGACGTGAATGACAAAAACTGCAAAAAAAAGAAATAAAAAGGTTAAAAAAAAGTCATGGAATGTGTTTGCTTCCTGCAACCTCTATGAAATAATGTGTGTGTGTATACAAAGCAACAAATAAAAGGATGTATTAAAAATACATTAAATAATATATTATACTAACTTAAAAACATATTTAAAATTGAAGTGTACCTGTAATAAAAGACAGTGCCTATTTAACTCTCTCCCCCCCCCCCCCCTTAGAGGACACAGGAGTAATGTGACAGGACATACCTGTAGGCCCTGATTGCCTGGTACTCTGCACACTAGGACGTACATGTACAACCTGAGAGGCATGTGCTCTCTACATAGGCCACAGGTCCCGGCTGCTATCAGCATTTAGGGGCCCAGAGCTAATGGCAGACAGCAGCTAGCATGCTGATGTCCGCCATTAACCCTTAAGATGCCATGATCAATTCTGAAGCATTAAGGGGAGTAATCGGACCACCCGCAGAGTGTAAACAGGGTCTGATAAGCCCCGGTCTATGGTCTGCCTTCTCACAGACTATACAAGTAGACCGCCGATATCACTCATCAGTGCTCTGCCTATTCATAACATTAAACGCTATTAGCAATCAAATGATTGCTATAAATAGTCGCCTAAAAAAGTTGAAAAGAAAGTTCTTAAGCATGTCTGTTGTCAACAAAAACTTTTTATATAATGTAGATAATACCATTATATGGGTGGACAAGCAGGGCTCTGTACACTGAGGACAAGCAGGGCTCTGTACACTGAGGACAAGCAGGGCTCTGTACACTGAGGACAAGCAGGGCTCTGTACACTGAGGACAAGCAGGGCTCTGTACACTGAGGACAAGCAGGGCTCTGTGCACTGAGGACAAGCAGGTTTCTGTACACTGAGGACAAGCAGGGCTACATACACTGAGGACAAGCAGGGCTCTGTACAGTGAGGAAAAACAGGGCTCTGTACACTGAGGACTAGCAGGACTCTGTACAATGAGGACAAGCAGGGCTCTGTGCAGTGAGGACAAGCAGGGCTCTGTACACTGAGGACAAGCAGGGCTCTGTACAGTGAGGACAAGCAGGGCTCTGTGCAGTGAGGCTCTGTAACACACTCCCAGCTCACACATCAGGATGATTGACAAGCCAGGAGTCTGCACAGAGCCCTGCTTGTCCTGCCCACACGTCCTGTATTTGGTCTCCTCACAGAGACACACAGGCAATAGCTGCAGGGACAAAAAAAATTCACCCACAATCATACACATTTTTTAACCAATGTATATTACAAATATACATATAATGGTGTGGTGGCCCAGTACAGGAGTTATACCCCTGTACCCTTGCTTCCCTGTCAGGCAGCCTCCCTGCAGTGTCCCCTGTGTCCCCCGACACCTGTCCCCTTATGTATATATATATATATATATATATATATATATTTTTTTTTTTTTTTCTGCCATGTGATATACTGTAAAATGTATGAGTGTTATTGCTTTAAGAAATGTTAACATGTGATCACCAGTTGTCATGTGAGTTGTCATGTGAGTGTAACCCCGTGAGGTATCAGTGACCATGTGACCTAAGGGTACCCTATGGGACCCCTCCTAGTCTCTCCAATATAAGCCCTGGGTGGAGCTAGCTCTCTCTCTTATGCTCTTGATTTCCAGTTCAGTCTTTGCTGAGGTCCAGTGCAGAGTGTGTCTGTAGTCCATAGGAGGCCTCAAGTCCATCCTGCAGCCACAAGCCTTCAAGTCTACAAGTAAGTTACAGTCACAGCTTAGTCAGTCTCAAGTCAAGCCAAGTCAGTCACAGTCATCTATTGTCAAGTCAGAGTGGCCTGGATTAAAATTGTCCAAATCTACTGCAAGTCCCAGCAAACCCTTAAGGTCTCTGAAGTCACTGGTCACCTCCCTGGGCCTGGCTGAACTGTATAGACTGTTCCATCTGTCACTCAGTAAAGCTACCGTTGTCCGTAACTTGGCATCAGAGTCATTATTGCCCCTGTGCATAGACCAGGATCCAGCGGTATACCTTCGGGTGGTATTGAGGATAAACCACTCCCTGGCATCACAAATACAAGGAGTTAATGCCATCTGTCCCTAGGGTGATTCCATCTGCCCTGCATCACACCCTCTACCACAACTCTTGGCGTCCCACGAACAGGATACAGGTGTGCGCCTTATGTCTCAAGTACCCCCCCCCCCCCCCCAGTCTGAACTGTGTGCAGTATTGTCAGAAAATTGCATGCCAATGAAAATAAAATTTGCGCCAGAAAGTGTACTGGGCTTTGTCAGTGAAAAGTGTTTTACCCAAGGCGCTGATGAAATAGAGGGGGAGATGGAGAAAAGACAGTTGTCCGCCATTGTGAAGTGTTCAAGTACTGTGTCAACCATGTGCAAGATCAGGTCGGAGGCTATGTTGCGTTACAAAGTGTTGCCTGTACCTGCAAGGGTCAAAGATGTGCCGGAGAAGCGTGCAAAAATGTCCTGCGCTGGTCAGCGTTCCGCTGTATTGATGCCAAAGTGGAATTGTAAAGGTCCGCCCCTTGTTGCTGGGGGAGCGGAAGTCAGCGCTGCACCACTGACGCCCTTCCGGCCAGTGGCAATTTTGCTGGAGCCCTGTATAAAAGGAGCAGCACCCCCAGATCCTCTCAGTTTGCCGGAAGTCTGCAAGTGGAGCAACACGGTGGAACAGGCAAGCATGAGGTCGGAGAGTCCCAAGATGACTCCAGAGGCCTGGAAAGTCGCCGCAGCGCAAATGTTTTATGAGCTGGCAGATTGTCTACATCGCATCTCCATCGGGCCCGAAGAGGCATGCAACCAAGTCCCGCTGCCCGAGGACAATAGAGACTGGCCAGCAATGCCTGTGGAGGGAACGCCAGCATCTTCCCGTGCATCATCGCCGGAGAGGCTGTCCCCTCACCACCGGACCTGGGGATCCTGGGCTGTAATCCCCACAGAGGAGTCAGAAGTGAGTACCCCGACTGAGGCCGCTTTCTCTACCCTTCCTTCTACCACTAGCCCAGAGCAAACCCCCCCAGGTGCAGAAGTCTGCTGTACGTCCCCGGTCACCACCATTACCCCAGTGGCTCTTTGGCGATAATCCCGAACTAATCCAATACATGAGGGAGCACCTTCTTCCCCTGCCAGGGAAGTCCCATCCCCCAGTTCCGATGGCCCAGTCTGAGAGAGCCAGAAGAGAAGCCCAGGTGGCCGAGGTGGTAGAAGGGCTGAGGGCCCAAAGAATGGAGAAATATGGGCCGAAGCTGGTGCCATATGAGGTGCGATAGGCGCAGCAACAGGACTCCAAAGCATTAGAGGCCCTATACATCAGAAATTTTGAACATCCCCGAGAGGGAGAGCAATCTCTGGAATGCCGCCGAGCCATGGTGGTAAAATTTAAGAAAGTGCAGGGGTTTGGCACCCTCATGGACTGTTGTCGTGGTGGGACAATCTTGGTCAATCGTCGGGCAGTGCAGAGAGACTATCTCTCCCCATCACTGCAGTCTCTAGAGAGCGGGGAGATCGTGGAGTATACTCCTGTATAGAGTATGAGAGGAGAATGGGCGGCTGCGGTGACCTGTCTGAAGAATCCAACTCAGATTCCGTTTGCCTACTTCCCATCGGATGACTGGGATGCAGATCCCTTTGGTTTTCTGCCACCTAAAGTTGGAGGAACCATCCAGAAAGAAGAGGTCTCCTTGCCCGAATTGCCTGTCGTGGCACCAAAGTTTCTACCACAGTCATCTACAGAGTTCCAAGGCCTACTCCTGTGGTCAAGGAGGTTTGGCCTAATCAGCGGGCACCAACTGAAGTGCCTCGGCCTACTCCCGGAGAGGAGGTTTGGTTGGCCCAACAGGCACCAACTGCTGTTCCCCCAGTGACGCAAGCTGCTGCGGTGCAAATGGTGGTCACCATCAGCCCCGCCATTACCGAGTCTACCTTGTCCCCGGTGAACTGGAACACCCGAGTGAGTCCATTAGAGGGGACACAGTCCCGTGGACCCCGCTACATGTCCCAGCCTCGGAAGCAGTCCAACAGGCGAGGCTGGGATATCAAGTACCCAGGCTGAAGAGTCTACGTGTACTCACTCTGCTAGTGAGTCGTGATACTAACTTTGTGTGTGAAGTATTCTTATTGTTTTCAGGTTATGCAACGTTTAAGGAGAAGTGCCTGATGAACTTGTCAAGAAGTTTCTTTGCAACCATATACGTAAGCATGTGCCTGGCTTTTAGCCATGATCCTTTGCTGAGAACTCAAAACGTACCAGAACTGTGAAGCGGTACAAAGGAAAAAATATATAAATATATATTGTCAGAGTAATATATTTTGTCTATCCCATTTTTTGCACAGGTGCATGCAAAATGTTGTTTTATTGTTTTATCTACAGGCATAATGTAATAAAGTGTATATAATATGTTTGTACATAAATGTCCAAGTGTACAGTGTCTTTTGTTCATGGCAATTTATATAGGAGATATACTGACCAGGTCGGGAGAAGCAAATCCACTACCTCACCGCCATGACAAATAGCAGCTAGGTACCGTGAATAATAGTACCCTATAAAAGTTGTCAGTATAGTATGTCATCTATTTCAGTCAGTCTAGCATAGTCAAATGCTAATGTCATGTAAATAAGTGTATTGTGTATAAACTAGCCCAGTATAATAGCTAGTTAGGACTGTAGTTAGGATGTATATTACCAGTCCACAGTTGTACACATGTCTAATCATTTTTCCTGTCCACGTGTACAGGGTGGTGCTCTACTGGCCAGAGGGTTCCCCTGAGATATGAATAAAGCATGTATAGTGACAGAGTTGCTGCATATAAAGGTAAAAGTGGTATGTAGTATAAAAACAAGTATAGAGTTCTGGGGAGAAGTAGCTAGTGCCAATGGGCCCCAGCAGCTAAGGCATTGGGTAGAGAGCCTCCGGCAGCCCAATCCGCACCAAATGTGTTTAAATATGCTTAATTGTATTGAGTCTGCAGTTGCAAGGTTTATAAATTCCCATATGTTTACAAATTTATTTGCAAAGGAGCATGAATGGACATTTTCACAAAGTACTACAAGGACTCGTCCCTTGTTTTTGTTACTCATATTCAGACCTTTGAAGGATTGTACAATAACGCCCCAGGAACTGTTGTCATCACTAGGCCCTAGTGTCCACTTCCCATCGTCCGTCCTCCAGGACTAGCCGCCGAAGACGGCTGTGTTTAAGGGGGGAGTTTGTGGTGGCCCATTACAGGAGTTACACCCCTTTACCCTTGCTGCCCTGTCAGGCAGCCTCCCTACAGTGTCCCCTGGACCCCCCAACACCTGTCCCCTTATGAATATATATTTTCTGCCATGTGTTATACTGTAAAATGTATATAATAGTGTTACTGCTTTAAGAAATGTTAACATGTGATCACCAGTTGTCATGTGAGTTGTCATGTGAGTGTAACCCCGTGAGGTATCAGTGACCGTGTGACCTAAGGGTGACCTATGGGACCCCTCCTATTCTCCCCGATATAAGCCCTGGGTGGAGCTAGCTCTGGCTCTCTTATGCTCTTGATCTCCAGTTAAGTCTTTGCTGAGGTCCAGTGCAGTCAAGTCCTAGAGTGTGTCTGGAGTCCATGGAAGGCCTCAAGTCCGTCCTGCAGCCACAAGCCTTCAAGTCTACAAGTTATCTACAGTCACAGCTTAGTAAGTCTCAAGTCAAGTCAAGTCAGAGTGGCCTGCACTAAAATTGTCCAAATCTACTGCAAGTCCCAGCAAGCCCTTAAGGTCCCATAAGTCACTGGCTGAACTGTACAGACTGTTCTATCTGTTGCTCAGTAAAGCTACCGTTGTCTGTAACTTGGCGTCAAAGTCATTATTGCCCCCGTGCCTAGCCCAGGATCCAGCGGTATACCTTCAGGTGTTATTGAGGATAAACCACGCCCTGGCGTCACGCATACAAGGGGTTAATGCCATCTGCCCCTAGGTTAATTCCATCTGTCCTGCATCACACCCTCTACCACAATGGTATTATCTACAATATATTAAACGTTTTTGTTGATGACAGGTACACTTTAATAAACATAACTAAGCCCTTCAAAAAATAAAATCATCCTCTTTTTTTTCCATTTTAGAAAGAAAAAAAAACAAAACATATTTGGTATGGCCACATGTAGAAATGTCCGAACTATTAAAATATAATGTGAATAATCCTGTATGGTGAACATTGTAAATGTAAAAAAAAAACAAAAAACGAAATTGCTGCTTTTTTTTTGTCACATCACAGAAAAAAGATTAACAAAAAAGTCATATATATGCAAAAGTAGTGCTAATATGAACTACAGATCATGACACAGTAGTGTGATGCCGTCGGCGAGAATAGCGGGAAAAATAACATAGTGCTTGCACCGTTTTTTTCTACCGCTACTCCCGCTGAAAAATTGACTAATTGGGTCCATCGGGACCCGCTGTTGCCCTTTGTGCCCCATCAAAATGACGGCTCATGTCAGTTTTACCCTAAAGTGCACTGCAAAAAAAAAATTATTTTCAAATTCCCATCATAAATAATATTTTTTCGGTTGTGCCGTACATTTTATGGTAAAATGATAGGTGTCATTACAAAGTACAATTGGATCTGCAAAAAAACAAGCCCCCATATGGGTCTGTGGATGGAAATATCAAAGAGTAATGTCTCTTAGGGTGTATTCACACGTACAGTATCCTACGTATATATAGATGTGCAGGATTTGAAGCTGCAGATTTGGTGCTGTGTTCAGTTAGTTAGTTTTCATTGAACTTTACAGATTAAAATCTGCAGCTTCAAATCCTGTGCATTAAATCTGCGCAGGATATCGAACGTGTGAATAGACCCTAAAAAGGCGTGGAAGAACAAAACGAAAGCACAAAAAAATAAAAAAATGTATAAAAAGGAAAATTGACCTAAGGGCTAAATTGGAATTGTCCTAACAGATAAATGGGCTGTGTTATTATAGTAAAAAAATTGTGACTGGAAACAAAACCAGAAGAATGTAGTAAGTCTAAAATGTAAATAAATATAACATAAAAATGAAAAAAAAATTTTTTTTTAAAGAAAATAAATATTTCAATTAAATAAAAGTGTAAGGTGTGATGTAGTGTAGTGTACCACACAGTAATAACACTATGTGATGCAGTGTAGCCCCCCAGTAATAACACTAGATGATGTAGTGTAGCCCCCCAGTAATAACACTAGATGATGTAGTGTACCCCCCCCCCCAGTAATAACACTAGATGATGTAGTGTAGCCCCCAGTAATAACACTAGATGATGTAGTGTAGCCCCCCAGTAATAACACTAGATGATGTAGTGAAGCCCCCAGTAATAATACTAGATGATGTAGTGTAGCCCCCAGTAATAACACTAGATGATGTAGTGTAGCCCCCAGTAATAATACTAGATGATGTAGAGTAGCCCCCAGTAATAACACTAGATGATGTAGTGTAGCCCCCCAGTAATAACACTAGATGATGTAGTGTAGCCCCCAGTAATAACACTAGATGATGTAGTGTAGCCCCCCCAGTAATAACACTAGATGATGTAGTGTAGCCCCCCAGTAATAATACTAGATGATGTAGTGTAGCCCCCCAGTAATAACACTAGATGATGTAGTGTAGCCCCCAGTAATAACACTAGATGATGTAGTGTAGCCCCCCAGTAATAACACTAGATGTAGTGTAGCCCCCCAGTAATAACACTAGATGATGTAGTGTAGCCCCCAGTAATAACACTAGATGATGTAGTGTAGCCCCCCAGTAATAACACTAGATGATGTAGTGTAGCCCCCCAGTAATAACACTAGATGATGTAGTGTAGCCCCCCAGTAATAACACTAGATGATGTAGTTTAGCCCCCCAGTAATAACACTAGATGATGTAGTGTAGCCCCCAGTAATAACACTAGATGATGTAGTGTAGCCCCCCAGTAATAACACTAGATGATGTAGTGTAGCCCCCCCAGTAATAACACTAGATGATGTAGTGTAGCCCCCAGTAATAACACTAGATGATGTAGTGTAGCCCCCCCCCCAGTAATAACACTAGATGATGTAGTGTAGCCCCCCAGTAATAACACTAGATGATGTAGTGTAGCCCCCCAGTAATAACACTAGATGATGTAGTGTAGCCCCCCAGTAATAACACTAGATGATGTAGTGTAGCCCCCCAGTAATAACACTAGATGTAGTGTAGCCCCCAGTAATAACACTAGATGATGTAGTGTAGCCCCCCAGTAATAACACTAGATGATGTAGTTTAGCCCCCCAGTAATAACACTAGATGATGTAGTGTAGCCCCCCAGTAATAACACTAGATGATGTAGTGTAGCCCCCAGTAATAACACTAGATGATGTAGTGTAGCCCCCCAGTAATAACACTAGATGAAGTGTAGCCCCCCAGTAATAACACTAGATGATATAGTGTAGCCCCCAGTAATAACACTAGATGATGTAGTGTAGCCCCCCAGTAATAACACTAGATGATGTAGTGTAGCCCCCAGTAATAACACTAGATGATGTAGTGTAGCCCCCCAGTAATAACACTAGATGATGTAGTGTAGCCCCCCAGTAATAACACTAGATGATGTAGTTTAGCCCCCCAGTAATAACACTAGATGATGTAGTGTAGCCCCCCAGTAATAACACTAGATGTAGTGTAGCCCCCCAGTAATAACACTAGATGATGTAGTGTAGCCCCCAGTAATAACACTAGATGATGTAGTGTAGCCCCCCAGTAATAACACTAGATGATGTAGTGTAGCCCCCAGTAATAATACTAGATGATGTAGTGTAGCCCCCCAGTAATAACACTAGATGATGTAGTGTAGCCCCCAGTAATAACACTAGATGATGTAGTGTAGCCCCCCAGTAATAACACTAGATGTAGTGTAGCCCCCCAGTAATAACACTAGATGATGTAGTGTAGCCCCCAGTAATAACACTAGATGATGTAGTGTAGCCCCCCAGTAATAACACTAGATGATGTAGTGTAGCCCCCCAGTAATAACACTAGATGATGTAGTGTAGCCCCCCAGTAGTAGCCCCCAGTAATAACACTAGATGATGTAGTGTAGCCCCCCAGTAATAACACTAGATGATGTAGTGTAGCCCCCAGTAATAACACTAGATGATGTAGTGTAGCCCCCCAGTAATAACACTAGATGATGTAGTGAAGCCCCCAGTAATAATACTAGATGATGTAGTGTAGCCCCCAGTAATAACACTAGATGATGTAGTGTAGCCCCCAGTAATAATACTAGATGATGTAGAGTAGCCCCCAGTAATAACACTAGATGATGTAGTGTAGCCCCCCAGTAATAACACTAGATGATGTAGTGTAGCCCCCAGTAATAACACTAGATGATGTAGTGTAGCCCCCCCAGTAATAACACTAGATGATGTAGTGTAGCCCCCCAGTAATAATACTAGATGATGTAGTGTAGCCCCCCAGTAATAACACTAGATGATGTAGTGTAGCCCCCAGTAATAACACTAGATGATGTAGTGTAGCCCCCCAGTAATAACACTAGATGTAGTGTAGCCCCCCAGTAATAACACTAGATGATGTAGTGTAGCCCCCAGTAATAACACTAGATGATGTAGTGTAGCCCCCCAGTAATAACACTAGATGATGTAGTGTAGCCCCCCAGTAATAACACTAGATGATGTAGTGTAGCCCCCCAGTAGTAGCCCCCAGTAATAACACTAGATGATGTAGTGTAGCCCCCCAGTAATAACACTAGATGATGTAGTGTAGCCCCCCAGTAATAACACTAGATGATGTAGTTTAGCCCCCCAGTAATAACACTAGATGATGTAGTGTAGCCCCCCAGTAATAACACTAGATGTAGTGTAGCCCCCCAGTAATAACACTAGATGATGTAGTGTAGCCCCCAGTAATAACACTAGATGATGTAGTGTAGCCCCCAGTAATAACACTAGATGATGTAGCGTAGCCCCCAGTAATAACACTAAATAATGTAGTGTAGCCCCCCAGTAATAACACTAGATGATGTAGTGTAGCCCCCCAGTAATAACACTAGATGATGTAGTGTAGCCCCCCAGTAATAACACTAGATGTAGTGAAGCCCCCCAGTAATAACACTAGATGATGTAGTGTAGCCCCCCAGTAATAACACTAGATGATGTAGTGTAGCCCCCAGTAATAACACTAGATGATGTAGTGTAGCCCCCCAGTAATAATACTAGATGATGTAGTGTAGCCCCCCAGTAATAACACTAGATGATGTAGTGTAGCCCCCCAGTAATAACACTAGATGATGTAGTGTAGCCCCCCCAGTAATAACACTAGATGATGTAGTGAAGCCCCCAGTAATTACACTAGATGATGTAGTGTACCCCTCCAGTAATAACACTATGTGATGTAGTGTAGCCCCCAGTAATAACACTAGATGATGTAGTGTAGCCCCCCAGTAATAACACTAGATGATGTAGTGTAGCCCCCAGTAATAACACTAGATGATGTAGTGTAGCCCCCCAGTAATAACACTAGATGATGTAGTGTAGCCCCCCCAGTAATAACACTAGATGATGTAGTGAAGCCCCCCAGTAATAACACTAGATGATGTAGTGTAGCCCCCCAGTAATAACACTAGATGATGTAGTGTAGCCCCCAGTAATAACACTAGATGATGTAGTGTAGCCCCCCAGTAATAACACTAGACGATGTAGTGTAGCCCCCAGTAATAACACTAGATGATGTAGTGTAGCCCCCCAGTAATAACACTAGATGATGTAGTGTAGCCACCCCAGTAATAACACTAGATGATGTAGTGTAGCCCCCCAGTAATAACACTAGATGATGTAGTGTAGCCCCCAGTAATAACACTAGATGATGTAGTGTAGCCCCCAGTAATAACACTAGATGATGTAGTGTAGCCCCCCCAGTAATAACACTAGATGATGTAGTGAAGCCCCCAGTAATAACACTAGATGATGTAGTGTAGCCCCCAGTAATAACACTAGATGATGTAGTGTAGCCCCCAGTAATAACACTAGATGATGTAGTGTAGCCCCCAGTAATAACACTAGATGTAGTGTAGCCCCCCAGTAATAACGCTAGATGATGTAGTGTAGCCCCCCAGTAATAACACTAGATGATGTAGTGTAGCCCCCAGTGATAACACTAGATGATGTAGTGTAGCCCCCCCAGTAATAACACTAGATGATGTAGTGTAGCCCCCCAGTAATAACACTAGATGATGTAGTGTAGCCCCCAGTAATAACACTAGATGATGTAGTGAAGCCCACAGTAATAACACTAGATGATGTAGTGTAGCCCCCAGTAATAACACTAGATGATGTAGTGTAGCCCCCCAGTAATAACACTAGATGATGTAGTGTAGCCCCCAGTAATAACACTAGATGATGTAGTGTAGCCCCCCTAGTAATAACACTAGATGATGTAGTGTAGCCCCCCCAGTAATAACACTAGATGATGTAGTGTAGCCCCCAGTAATAACACTAGATGATGTAGTGTAGCCCCCCAGTAATAACACTAGATGATGTAGTGTAGCCCCCCAGTAATAACACTAGATGATGTAGTGTAGCCCCCCCCCAGTAATAACACTAGATGATGTAGTGTAGCCCCCCAGTAATAACACTAGATGATGTAGTGTAGCCCCCCAGTAATAACACTAGATGATGTAGTGTAGCCCCCTAGTAATAACACTAGATGATGTAGTGTAGCTCCCAGTAATAACACTAGATGATGTAGTGTAGCCCCCCCAGTAATAACACTAGATGATGTAGTGTAGCCCCCCCAGTAATAACACTAGATGATGTAGTGTAGCCCCCAGTAATAACACTAGATGATGTAGTGTAGCCCCCCAGTAATAACACTAGATGATGTAGTGTAGCCCCCCAGTAATAACACTAGATGATGTAGTGTAGCCCCCAGTAATAACACTAGATGATGTAGTGTAGCCCCCCAGTAATAACACTAGATGATGTAGTGTAGCCCCCCAGTAATAACACTAGATGATGTAGTGTAGCCCCCTAGTAATAACACTAGATGATGTAGTGTAGCTCCCAGTAATAACACTAGATGATGTAGTGTAGCCCCCAGTAATAACACTAGATGATGTAGTGTAGCCCCCCAGTAATAACACTAGATGATGTAGTGTAGCCCCCAGTAATAACACTAGATGATGTAGTGTAGCTCCCAGTAATAACACTAGATGATGTAGTGTAGCCCCCTAGTAATAACACTAGATGATGTAGTGTAGCTCCCAGTAATAACACTAGATGATGTAGTGTAGCCCCCAGTAATAACACTAGATGATGTAGTGTAGCCCCCCCAGTAATAACACTAGATGATGTAGTGTAGCCCCCCCAGTAATAACACTAGATGATGTAGTGTAGCCTCCCAGTAATAACACTAGATGATGTAGTGTAGCCCCCCCAGTAATAACACTAGATGATGTAGTGTAGCCCCCCCAGTAATAACACTAGATGATGTAGTGTAGCCCCCAGTAATAACACTAGATGATGTAGTGTAGCCCCCAGTAATAACACTAGATGATGTAGTGTAGCCTCCCAGTAATAACACTAGATGATGTAGTGTAGCCCCCAGTAATAACACTAGATGATGTAGTGTAGCCCCCCAGTAATAACACCAGATGATGTAGTGTAGCCTCCCAGTAATAACACTAGATGATGTAGTGTAGCCCCCCCAGTAATAACACTAGATGATGTAGTGTAGCCCCCCCAGTAATAACACTAGATGATGTAGTGTAGCCTCCCAGTAATAACACTAGATGATGTAGTGTAGCCCCCAGTAATAACACTAGATGATGTAGTGTAGCCCCCCAGTAATAACACTAGATGATGTAGTGTAGCCCCCCAGTAATAACACTAGATGTAGTGTAGCCCCCAGTAATAACACTAGATGATGTAGTGTAGCCCCCAGTAATAACACTAGATGTAGTGTAGCCCCCAGTAATAACACTAGATGATGTAGTGTAGCCCCCCAGTAATAACACTAGATGATGTAGTGTAGCCCCCCCAGTAATAACACTAGATGATGTAGTGAAGCCCCCAGTAATAACACTAGATGATGTAGTGTAGCCCCCCAGTAATAACACTAGATGATGTAGTGTAGCCCCCAGTAATAACACTAGATGATGTAGTGTAGCCCCCAGTAATAACACTAGATGATGTAGTGTAGCCCCCCAATAATAACACTAGATGATGTAGTGTAGCCCCCAGTAATAACACTAGATGATGTAGTGTAGCCCCCAGGAATAACACTAGATGATGTAGAGTAGCCCCCCAGTAATAACACTAGATGATGTAGTGTAGCCCCCCAGTAATAACACTAGATGATGTAGTGTAGCCCCCAGTAATAACACTAGATGATGTAGTGTAGCCCCCCAGTAATAACACTAGATGATGTAGTGTAGCCCCCAGTAATAACACTAGATGATGTAGTGTAGCCCCCAGTAATAACACTAGATGATGTAGTGTAGCCCCCAGTAATAACACTAGATGATGTAGTGTAGCCCCCAGTAATAACACTAGATGATGTAGTGTAGCCCCCCAGTAATAACACTAGATGATGTAGTGTAGCCCCCAGTAATAACACTAGATGATGTAGTGTAGCCCCCAGTAATAACACTAGATGATGTAGTGTAGCCCCCCAGTAATAACACTAGATGATGTAGTGTAGCCCCCCAGTAATAACACTAGATGATGTAGTGTAGCCCCCCAGTAATAACACTAGATGTAGTGTAGCCCCCAGTAATAACACTAGATGATGTAGTGTAGCCCCCCAGTAATAACACTAGATTATGTAGTGTAGCCCCCAGTAATAACACTAGATGATGTAGTGTAGCCCCCCAGTAATAACACTAGATGATGTAGTGTAGCCCCCAGTAATAACACTAGATGATGTAGTGTAGCCCCCCAGTAATAACACTAGATGTAGTGTAGCCCCCAGTAATAACACTAGATGATGTAGTGTAGCCCCCCCAGTAATAACACTAGATTATGTAGTGTAGCCCCCAGTAATAACACTAGATGATGTAGTGTAGCCCCCCAGTAATAACACTAGATGTAGTGTAGCCCCCAGTAATAACACTATGTAGCCCCCCCCCAGTTATAACACTATGTAGCCCCCCCCAGTTATAACACTATGTAGCCCCCCCCAGTAATAACACTATGTAGCCCCCCCCAGTTATAACACTATGTAGCCCCCCCAGTTATAACACTATGTAGCCACCCCCAGTTATAACACTATGTAGCCCCCCCCCAGTTATAACACTATGTAGCCCCCCCCAGTTATAACACTATGTAGCCCCCCCCAGTTATAACACTATGTAGCCCCCCCCCAGTTATAACCAGCGATCTATTGTGGGGAAACTCTGACCCATTGTGGGGAACCTGCAAGGGGACCTGCGGCCTAATGTGGGGAAACTACTACCAAATGTGGGGAGTCTATGCTACCTAATGTGGGGAATCTGTGCTACCAAATGTGGGGAGTCTATGCTACCTAATGTGGGGAATCTGTGCTACCAAATGTGGGGAGTCTATGCTACCTTATGTGGGGAATCTGTGCTAGCTAATGTGGGGAAATTGCTACCTAATGTGGGGAATCTGTGCTACCAAATGTGGGGAGTCTATGCTACCTAATGTGGGGAATCTGTGCTACCAAATGTGGGGAGTCTATGCTACCTTATGTGGGGAATCTGTGCTAGCTAATGTGTGGAAATTGCTACCTAATGTGGGGAATCTGTGCTACCTAATGTGGGGAAATTGCTACCTAATGTGGGGTAACTGGTACCTACCTAATGTGGGGGAACTGGTATCAAATGTGGGGAATCTATGCTGCCTAATGTGGGGAATAGATGCTACCTAATGTGGGGAAACTGCGACCTACCTAATGTGGGGGCACTGCTGCCTACCTAATGCTCCCCCCTGGCAGTAGCACCCTCATCATCCACCAGCAACACCCCCCTCCCCCCAGCAGCACCTCCATCAACATATCCTGATGGTGGATGATGGAGGTGCTCCTGCCAGGAGGATGATCCTGCCGATGGATGATGGGGGTGATACTGCCAGGGGGGATGGCCAGTAGCACCCTCATCATCCTCCAGCAACACCTCCCCAGTAGTAGCACCCCCATCATCCACTAGCAACACCACCAATACCCCCCTCCCGTGGTAATAGCATCAGCTAACGGATGTTGAGGGGTGTTACTTTGGTTGTGGTATTATATTCAGACGGTGCACTGTATGGCAACGTTATATTCAGAGGGCGCAGTGGGTGGTAGTATTATATTCAGAGGGGGCAGTGTATGGCAAAGTTATATTCAGAGGGTGCACTGTATGGCAACGTTATATTCAGAGGGCGCAGTTTGTGGTAGTATTATATTCAGAGGGCGCAGTTTGTGGTAGTATTATTAGAGATGAGCGAACTTACAGTAAATTCGATTCGTCACGAACTTCTCGGCTCGGCAGTTGATGACTTATCCTGCGTAAATTAGTTCAGCCTTCAGGTGCTCCGGTGGGCTGAAAAAGGTGGATACAGTCCTAGGAAAGAGTCTCCTAGGTCTGTATCCACCTTTTCCAGCCCACGGGAGCACCTGAAAGCTGAATTAATTTATGCAGGAAAAGTCATCAACTGCCAAGCAGAGAAGTTTGTGACGAGTTGAATTTACTGTAGTTTGCTCATCTCTAAGTATTATATTCAGAGGGTGCAGTGGGTGGTAGTATTATATTCAGAGGGTACAGTATGTGGCAGATTTATATTCAGGGGTACAGTATGTGGCAGATTTATATTCAGAGGGTACAGTATGTGGCAGATTTATATTCAGAGGGTACAGTATGTGGCAGATTTATATACAGAGGGTACAGTATGTGGCAGATTTATTTTCAGAGGGCGCAGTTTGTGGTAGTATTATATTCAGAGGGCGCAGTTTGTGGTAGTATTATATTCAGAGGGTATAGTGTGTGGCGGTATTATATTCAGGGGTACAGTATGTGGCAGATTTATATTCAGAGGGTACAGTATGTGTTGGTATTATATTCAGAATGTACAGTGTGTGGTAGTATTATATTCAGAGGGTACAGTGTATGGCGGTATTATATGCAGAGGTACAGTATGTGGCAGATTTATATTCAGAGTGTACAGTATGTGATAGTATTATATTCAGGGGTACAGTATGTGGCAGATTTATATTCAGAGGGTACAGTATGTGATAGTATTATGTTCAGGGGTACAGTATGTGGCAGATTTATATTCAGAGTGTACAGTATGTGTTGGTATTATATTCAGAATGTACAGTGTGTGGTAGCTTTATATTCAGTGGGTATGGTGTATGGAAGGTTTATAATCAAAGAGTATAGTGTATAGTAGTATTATATTTAGAGGATACAGTGTCTGTCAGGTTTATAATAATAATTGTTTTCATATAGAGGATGAGAATGCGCTGACATAGTGAGGAGACGTCTGGGCGTCACATTCTGCAGAGAGAAGTTTTAGCTGGAACATGGCCTGGCGGTATGTACCATCTGAATTAGATAAGGAAAGACTATATAGAGAAGACGTCACCTGTAGTCACTGATATCATTGTACATTCTCCTCTCTATGTCCTATCAGAGCTGTAGTCACTTGTCCGTTCTACAGTTAGGTCAGTGAAACTACAACTCCCAGCATAACCTCACCACTGCTCAAAGGGGTACTCTACTGGAAAAAAAATGTTTTAATCAGCTGGTGCTACAAAGTTAAACAGATTTGTAAATTAAAAAACTATGTGGATGTGTGCAGCTCACAACTATTACGCACCGAGGTCAAACAGGGCAAGCAACTATACCTTAATTGCTAAAAGAAGGGAAACCAGAAAAATGCAATGTAGCCCGGACCTTCTAGGTGAGTATAAAATGGATAAACGAGTATTATTGAAGCACGATCCTCGTATATCCATTTTATACTCACCTAGAAGGTCCGGGCTACATTGCATTTTTCAGATTTGTAAATTACTTCTATTTAAAAATCTTAATCCTTCCAGTACTTATTAGCTGCTGTATAAGCGATTCACAGGAAGTTATTTTCTTTTTTAATTTATTTTCTGTCTGACCACAGTGCTCTGTGCTGACACCTCTGTCCATGTCAAGAACTGTCCATAGTAGGAGCAAATCCCCATAGCAAACCTATCCTGCTCTGGACAGTTCCTGACATGGACAGAGGTGTCAGCAAATAGCACTGTGGTCAGACTGGAAAGAACTACACAACTTCCTGTGGAGCATACACCAGCTTATAAGTACTGTAAGTATTAAGATTTTAAATAGAAGTAATTAAAAAATCTGCTTAACTTTCTGGCACCAGTTGATATAAAAGTAAATGTTTTCCAGTGGAGTACCCCTTTAAGTAATTCTGGGAGCTGTATATTTCAATGGTGAAAACTTCTTTAACACTTTCCTATTCTGTGGCAACTGGTATATCTGATTATTATACTGGAATTTCTCACAATGCGCTACAACAGTGGTGTCTGTCACAACAGGCTAAAAACTTACTGGGGGGAGGGGGTAGGTATGGGGGTGACACCATTTTCTACCGCACCGGGTGACACCAACCCTAGCAACGCCACTGCCCGTTATAACACTATGTAGCCCCCCCCAGTTATAACACTATGTAGCCCCCCCCAGTAATAACACTATGTAGCCCCCCAGTAATAACACTAGATGATGTAGTGTAGCCCCCCAGTAATAACACTAGATGATGTAGTGTAGCCCCCCCAGTAATAACACTAGATGATGTAGTGTAGCCCCCAGTAATAACACTAGATGATGTAGTGTAGCCCCCCAGTAATAACACTAGATGATGTAGTGTAGCCCCCCAGTAATAACACTAGATGATGTAGTGTAGCCCCCCAGTAATAACACTAGATGATGTAGTGTAGCCCCCCAGTAATAACACTAGATGATGTAGTGTAGCCCCCAGTAATAACACTAGATGATGTAGTGTAGCCCCCCAGTAATAACACTAGATGATGTAGTGTAGCCCCCAGTAATAACACTAGATGATGTAGTGTAGCCCCCAGTAATAACACTAGATGATGTAGTGTAGCCCCCCAGTAATAACACTAGATGATGTAGTGTAGCCCCCCAGTAATAACACTAGATGAAGTGTAGCCACCAGTAATAACACTAGATGATGTAGTGTAGCCCCCAGTAATAACACTAGATGATGTAGTGTAGCCCCCAGTAATAACACTAGATGATGTAGTGTAGCCCCCCAGTAATAACACTAGATGATGTAGTGAAGCCCCCCAGTAATAACACTAGATGATGTAGTGAAGCCCCCAGTAATAACACTAGATGATGTAGTGTAGCCCCCCCAGTAATAACACTAGATGATGTAGTGTAGCCCCCAGTAATAACACTATGTAGCCCCCCCCAGTAATAACACTATGTAGCCCCCAGTTATAACACTATGTAGCCCCCCCAGTTATAACACTATGTAGCCCCCAGTAATAACACTATGTAGCCCCCCCCCCCAGTTATAACACTATGTAGCCCCCCCAGTTATAACACTATGTAGCCCCCCCCCCCAGTTATAACACTATGTAGCCGCCAGTAATAACACTATGTAGCCCCCCCCAGTAATAACACTATGTAGCCCCCCAGTTATAACACTATGTAGCCCCCCCCAGTTATAACACTATGTAGCCCCCCAGTAATAACACTATGTAGCCCCCCCCCCAGTTATAACACTATGTAGCCCCCCCCAGTAATAACACTATGTAGCCCCCCAGTAATAACACTATGTAGCCCCCCCCCAGTTATAACACTATGTAGCCCCCCCCAGTTATAACACTATGTAGCCCCCCCCCCAGTTATAACACTATGTAGCCCCCAGTAATAACACTATGTAGCCCCCCCAGTAATAACACTATGTAGCCCCCCCCAGTTATAACACTATGTAGCCCCCAGTAATAACACTATGTAGCCCCCCCCCCAGTAATAACACTATGTAGCCCCCCAGTTATAACACTATGTAGCCCCCAGTAATAACACTATGTAGCCCCCCCCAGTTATAACACTATGTAGCCCCCCCAGTAATAACACTATGTAGCCCCCCAGTTATAACACTATGTAGCCCCCCCCCAGTTATAACACTATGTAGCCCCCCAGTAATAACACTATGTAGCCCCCCCCAGTTATAACACTATGTAGCCCCCCCAGTAATAACACTATGTAGCCCCCCAGTAATAACACTATGTAGCCCCCCCAGTTATAACACTATGTAGCCCCCCCCCAGTTATAACACTATGTAGCCCCCCCCCAGTAATAACACTATGTAGCCCCCAGTAATAACACTATGTAGCCCCCCCCCCAGTAATAACACTATGTAGCCCCCAGTAATAACACTATGTAGCCCCCCAGTAATAACACTATGTAGCCCCCCCCAGTAATAACACTATGTAGCCACCAGTAATAACACTATGTAGCCCCCAGTAATAACACTATGTAGCCCCCAGTAATAACACTATGTAGCCCCCAGTAATAACACTATGTAGCCCCCAGTAATAACACTATGTAGCCCCCCAGTTATAACACTATGTAGCTCCCCAGTTATAACACTATGTAGCCCCCCAGTAATAACACTATGTAGCCCCCCAGTTATAACACTATGTAGCCCCCCAGTTATAACACTATGTAGCTCCCCAGTTATAACACTATGTAGCCCCCAGTTATAACACTATGTAGCCCCCCAGTTATAACACTATGTAGCCCCCAGTAATAACACTATGTAGCCCCCCAGTAATAACACTATGTAGCTCCCCAGTAATAACACTATGTAGCCCCCCAGTTATAACACTATGTAGCTCCCCAGTTATAACACTATGTAGCCCCCAGTTATAACACTATGTAGCCCCCCAGTTATAACACTATGTAGCCCCCAGTAATAACACTATGTAGCCCCCCAGTAATAACACTATGTAGCCCCCCCAGTAATAACACTATGTAGCCCCCCAGTAATAACACTATGTAGCCCCCCCAGTTATAACACTATGTAGCTCCCCAGTTATAACACTATGTAGCCCCCCAGTAATAACACTATGTAGCCCCCCAGTTATAACACTATGTAGCCCCCAGTAATAACACTATGTAGCCCCCCAGTAATAACACTATGTAGCTCCCCAGTAATAACACTATGTAGCCCCCCAGTTATAACACTATGTGGTGGGGACCGATGGGCACAGTCCCCCGCTGCACTCCGTCACACTCCGCCGGTAAACAGCGCCGCCCAATGAGCGCCCTCCATTCATATCAACACAAGCGTCTCCTAGGAGACCGGAGGGAGGGAGCGGGCAGCGGGGAGGGGATAGGCTGCGGCCGGGGCCGGAGGAGGAGGAGGGGGAGGTGGCTGCGGCTATTGTCAGCTGCGGGAAGAAAAGTTCACCGTTGAGGAGGGAGGGAGAGAAGTTTTGAAATGTCCTGTACAGTGCGGGGGGAGCCGGGAGGAGGCCGGGGAGCTGAGGAGCCGCACCGCGCTGGTAAGGGGGTGACGGGGGCGGCTATGGGGGGCGCTGTGCAGGGGGATGGAGCCCTGCTCTATTGTGTTCTGCATGTCACGGGGCCTGGCCCCCCTCTGGATGAGCTGCCTCTCCTTCTTACTTCTCATACTTGTTGCTTATGATGCAGTGGTCTCCAGCTGTTGTGGTACTACAACTCCCATGATGCTCTTCTAGGTCTCCGGCTGTTTTGAATTCTAACCGTGTCCATGTACATCTGCAGCTGTCCTACAACTAGAACTCGTAGCATGTTCATAATGCTCTGTGGTTGCTTTAAAACTACAATCCCCAGCATGCCCTGGTTACAACTACAACTCCTAGTGTGTCCTGGTACCTGCAGCTGTCCTACAACTACAATCCCCAGCATGCCCTAGTTACAACTACAACTCCTAGTGTGTCCTGGTACCTGCAGCTGTCCTACAACTACAATCCGCAGCATACCCTAGTTACAACTACAACTCCTAGTGTGTCCTGGTACCTGCAGCTGTCCTACAACTACAATCCCCAGCATGCCCTAGTTACAACTACAACTCCTAGTGTGTCCTGGTACCTGCAGCTGTCCTACAACTACAATCCCCAGCATGCCCTAGTTACAACTACAACTCCTAGTGTGTCCTGGTACCTGCAGCTGTCCTACAACTACAATCCCCAGCATGCCCTAGTTACAACTACAACTCCTAGTGTGTCCTTGTACCTGCAGCTGTCCTACAACTACAATCCCCAGCATGCCCTAGTTACAACTACAACTCCTAGTGTTTCCTGGTACCTGCAGCTGTCCTACAACTACAATCCCCAGCATGCCCTAGTTACAACTACAACTCCTAGTGTGTCCTGGTAACTGCAGCTGTCCTACAACTAGAACTCGTTGCAGCTGCTTTAAAACTACAATCCCCAGCATGTACTAGTGACTATACAGCTGTTGTGTGACTACAACTCCCAGCATATCCTACTGGCTCTGCAGTTGATGTACAACTGTCACTCCGAGCTTGCTACGATGCCTATACAGCAGTGGTCTCCAACCTGCGGACCTCCAGATGTTGCAAAACTACAACTCCCAGCATGCCCGGACAGCCGTTGGCTGTCCGGGCATGCTGGGGGTTGTAGTTTTGCAACATCTGGAGGTCCGCAGGTTGAAGACCACTGCTATACATACTACAACTCCCAGCATGCACTCTAGGGCAGTGTCTCCCAACCAGGATGCCTCCAGCTGTTGCAAAACTACAACTCCCAGCATGCTGGGAGTTGTAGGTTTGCAACAGCTGGAGGCATCCTGGTTGGGAAACACTGCCCTAGTAACACTGCAGCTATTGAACAACTATAACTCCCAGCATGCCCTAGTGACTCTACACTACAACTCCTAGCATGTCCTTTTAGCTATATGGCTGTTGCACAACAAAAACTTTCCTCATGCCCCGATGATTGCAGCTTTTGTACGAATACAATTCCTAGCGTGCTCAGAATGCTATGCGGCTGCTGTAAAACTACACCTCCCAGCATGCCCTAGTGACTGGACAGCTGTTGTGCAACTACAGCTCCCATCATGTTGTGAAGGCTCTGAAGATGTACCATTGTAACCTCTAGCCTGCTCTGATGTTTATTCAGCTACTTAAGGACTACAACTCCCAGCATGCCACACTGGCTATGCAGCTGTTAAGAATCTACAACTCCCATGATGCTCTTTTTTTTTTTGGCTATCCAACTGTTGTTAAACTACAACTCCCAGCATGCTCCACTGCTTTTCCAGCTGTTGTTACAGGACGTTTCCTTGCATGTTCTGATGGCGGTCCAGCATTTCTAGATAGTTCTAGCTTATCAGAACATGCTGGGAGTTGTAGTTTCCTGACCGGTTACAGATCATTATTTTATGTAATGCTCTTGTATATAGTTAGCGGTGGAGAACGAAAATAATTGTTTAGAATTGTTACCGACAAGTGTAACCCACTGCATAGATATGAGGGCCTTGTCCCAAGAGCTAACACTCATATATACTGTATTATGGTGTACAGTAGGGGCCCCTTATACATGGGGATTTTAATGGGGTATTCTGAAGACTTAAAGGGGTACTCCATTTGAAATTTATTTTCTTCAAATCACCTGGTGCCAGAAAGTTCAACAGATTTGTAAATTACTTCCATTAAAAAAATCTTAATCCTTCCAGTACTTATCAGCTGCTGTATACTAGAGGAAGTTGAGTTGTTGTTTTCTGTCTGACCACAGTGCTCTCTGCTGACACCTCTGTCCATGTCAGGAACTGTACGGAGAAGGAGAGGTTTGCTATGGGGATTTACTCCTACTCTGGACAGTTCTTGACACGGACAGAGGTGTCAGCACTGTGGTAAGACTGAAAAGAACAACGCAACTTCCTCTTGATAAGTACTGGAAGGATTAAGATTTTGTAATTGAAGTAATTTACAAATCTGTTTAACTTTCTGGCACCAGTTGATACAAAAAGAAATTGTCTTCCACCGGAGTGCTTATTAAGAATACTTACACATATATTATATAATACTGATATACAGACTCTAATGTCAGTTTTCCCAAATCAGGGTTCCTCCAGCTGTTGCAAAACTACAACTCTCAGCATGCCCGGACAGCCAACGGCTGTCCGGGCATGCTGGGAGTTGTAATTTTGCAACAGCTGGAGGCACCCCAGTTTGGGAAACCTTGGAGGCACCCCTGGAGGCACCCCAGTTTGGGAAACCCTATTGCTATATGTGTGATGATGATGATGATGATGATGATGAACCTTCCTGTCGATGAGAAGATAACAGGCGAAGAACTATATAAATACATCCTGATGTAGGAAATAGATATTATAATTTTAGATCACCACAAACTTGCAAAGTTTTGTTCTGTTTCAGGGAAAGCTGGCCAAGGGTACGTTTACACGGCGTAATGTCCACCCGAAAAATTTTAGGGGTCGGCAGAACTATCAGGAGCTAAGACCGCTCGGAAATGCGCCACCTCCATAGACTGCAATGCGTTTCCGAGCGGATTCCGCAGAAAGAATTGACATGTCAATTCTTTCTGCAGAGGCCGAAATCCGAATTTCCATGTCAGATGTTTTCATCGCGGAAATTCCGCCATGTGCACGGTGCAGCAGAATCTCATTGAAAAGAATGGGAGCCTGCTGGGGTTGAATTTCTGAGAGGAATGTTTTTTTGCCGTGCGAGCGGCGCCTAAGACTTGTTGCCAAGAACAACGTAATGTGGACTTAATATTGGCGTACCCCACCCCAAGACTTGTGAGAAAAATGCAAAAAAAAAACAACACTATTTTTGAAAAAAGTCACAGAAACTGTGCAAAATAAGAAGGCATTTTTTTCAGGTAAGTTTTTTTTATCCTATAGACTTTTATGGGAGGGGGAAAAAAAGCCAAAAAGAACCTAATGTGGGTTTAATATTGTCGTCAACAGAAATCCTTCAGTCACATGACACACAGTGAAAGGATCACATGACTTGTAGGGAGAAAAATTCAGGGTGAAAAAACGGCTTATAGTAATTCCCACTATTTTGGAGGAAAAACAGCCATAAAAACAGCAACTTAGATGTGGAAAACGAGACTGCAGTTTTTTTGTGGCTTTTTTTTTCCCCCACACAAAAAAGGCGCAAAAAATTTAGTTGTGTGGAAACTTCACACACATTGGTGGAGATTTATCAAAACCTGCGGAAGGGAAAAGTTGACCAGTTGCCCATAGCAACCAATCAGATCGCTTCTTTCATATTTAACAAGGCCTCTGAAAAATGAAAGAAGAAATCTGATTGGTTGCCGTGGGCAACTGGTCAAATTTTCCTTTCCACAGGATTTGTGGAAATCCCCCCCCCCCCCCCCCCCCCACTGAATCAAAGCAATGAAAAATGCATAAAAATTGGCTTGTAAAAATGCGCCGTTACGGAATCGGCAATTGCGGATTTTACAACTTGAAGTCTGCTGCAGATCCTGTGCGCATGAATGTAACCGAAAAAAAAACACCAGAAAAAATGGTTTGTGTGTATATATTGGCGTTTATTTCTGCCCCCCCCCCCTCATAATAACTTACACTAAATTCGATTCGTCACGAACTTCTCGGCTCGGCAGTTGATGTCTTATCCTGCATAAATTAGTTCAGCTTTCAGGAGCTCCGGTGGGCTGGAAAAGGTGGATACAGTCCTAGGAGACTCTTTTCTAGGACTGTATCCACCTTTTCCAGCCCACCGGAGCACCTGAAAGCTGAACTAATTTATGAGGAAAAGTCATCAACTGCCGAGCCGAGAAGTTCGAGACGAATCGAATTTACTGTAAGTTCGCTCATCTCTAAAAGGAATAAAAAAAGAAACGTTAGAAAAACCCCTATAATAATACCCACCTTTTTTTTTTGGGGAGTACAAAATGAGGATATAGGGGGAGATTTATCAAAACCTGTGCAAAGGAAAAGTTGCCCAGTTGCCCATAGCAACCAATCAGATCGCTTGTTTCATTTTGCAGAGGCCTTGTTAAAAATGAAACAAGCGATCTGATTGGTTGCTATGGGCAACTTTTCCTCAGGACAGGTTTTGATAAATCTCCCCCATAGTTTTTTTGTGTGGCCTTTTTATGACTGAAAAATAATTTGTGAGGTACCGTAACTTATGAGGTGAATGGGTTTATGGTCTGTGATGTCGGCCCTATTATCTTCCATCACCCAGCTTTCCCCTGTGGACGTCAGTACTGACAGCTGATGCATTCATAGTCTGCTGTGTGGGGACAGGACGCAATTTTAGGACGGTGTATTTATTATAGGTGCCACCTGCTCCGTAATTACCCCGGACAGATGTCAGCGCCACCCGGGAGTCATACCTGAGGCGGTGACACCATAGTTCCTGTCACCTAGCCGTTACCAGTCATTCTGCTCATGGGCAACCCCTTTTACGGCAGCTTTGTCCAGTGTTTCCCAATGAGAGTGCCTCCAGCTGTTGCAAAACTACAACTCCCAGCATGCCCGGACAGCCAACGGCTGTCCGGGCATGCTGGGAGTTGTAGTTTTGCAACAGCTGGAGGCACCCTAATGGGCAAACATTGGCTTAGTCAGAGGCATGAGTACTTCAGGACTTATTTATGTCTGCGAAATGTTTGCGCTGTGTGAACACGCCCTTGCTGTGAGTCTTGGCATAAAGAAGCGGCCGCTGGTTGCCGAGAGACAAGGTGAGAACAGGAGGCATTTTGGGGACTCCGGAGAGGCGAGGAAGGAACAAACAGTGCAGAGTGTGGAGTGACTGGTGACACATTGTCACGACTCCTCTGCAGCGCTGCATTCACATCAGTTACCGGCCTGTTAATTAGCCTTGTGTGTAATTAACAGCCCCGGAATGTACATTGTAACGCCACTGCTAATTAACCGCATCCTGACCAGAAGCCAACGCTCCCGTGTAAAAGGTCAGAGGTCGCAAACCGGTTCGGCTTTTTTTTTTTTTCTTCTGGGTGCATCAAGGATGATTGAAAATAGGCATTATAATGCATTTGTTATGGGACCTACTTGTCTTCTAGCAGACGACTGCTATGGATCCCTGGTAGGACACAGAATTATTTATAGTCACATGTCGGTCATATTTAGGCGCACACAAATACGGTTTTCTGAATGGGAAGTAAAAGGGATTATACAAAAACTGAGATAATTTCTTCAAAAAACAGCACCACTGCTGTCCTCAGGTTGTGTGTGGTATTACAACTTGCTTGCAATACCACACACAACCTGATGACAGGTGTGGTGCTGTTTTGGAAGAATTCAGCTCTGTTTTTCCATTGCTGGATAACGTCTTCAGGGTCCGTTCACACGAGCGAATTTTTTTCCGGATTTTCCATAGCTTATGGATTTTCTACCATTAACCTCAATGGGTCAGCGGAAAATCTGCCAATCTGCCGCTATGGCGGATTTTCCACAGACCCATTGAAGTCAATGCTAGCAAAATCTGCTGCAGAGAATCCGCCTAAAATCCGCCTGTGTGAACAGACCCTTAGGGGGAGATTTATCAAAACCTGTCTAGAGGATAAGATGCCGGGTTGCCCATAGCAACCAATCAGATTGCTTCTTATATTTTTCACAGGCCTTTTCAAAAATGAAAGATCTGATTGGTTGCTATGGGCAACTCAGCAACTTTTCCTCTGAGTAGGTTTTTATCAATCTCCTCGTTAGGGTGTATTCACACACACACACCGGATCCGCGGACTTTAAAAGACAATAAAAAATACATAAGAATTGCCTTAATAACTCCACAGTTGCATTTATGGGTTCTTTTTAGTGATTTTTTTTATTTTTTTTTCCTTTGTATGGAAATCACATTTTGTTTTCTTTTGTCAGTTTTTTCTGTTCCTGTGTCCAGCCCGTTTTTTTTTTTTAACTCTTAAATTAAAAATAGACTTAAAAATGGCAATGTAAAACCCACATTGCGTTTTTAATAGGGGTTTGTCTCTTCCATAGACTTCTATAGCAGAGCTAAGGCTCTTAGGGCATAATGTGAATTGAAGTTTTGCAACAGCTGGACAGGCTCAGTTTGCGGACCACTGATAAAGCATACCTTTAGGTCTTCATACAGACCGGTAGGGCCCGTCAATGGGTCACCTCCCCACCCCCCAAAAATATTGAAAACTGCTCCAGTCTGTTAGATCTTGCACATCTTTTTGTAAAATCCCCTTCAGAAGGTATTAAAAGTGACCCCTGACACTGCTTCCATTGAGGGATCCGTATGTCATGGAGGATTGGTCCAGATAGATTCTGCTTCCGTGCCACTGTCTTTATCCGTGGCGTAATTCGGTGACTTCAGCCTTACCCCCTGCCATGTCCTCATCTTCTTCAGCGTCTTAATCTTGGCTCGTCTGTCTGAAGATTACAGCAGCTCTCATATAGAGCAAAGGACTCCTCACACTTCTGAGAAAGTGACTGGACACGTGTACCCGAGCTAGAATACTAGATACCAGTAGTGTCCATTACCGACAGTCCCCGGGGACAGGATTTTCTTGCTTTGTAAATTGCAGGACCTGTATGTGGGGATCATTCACACAACAGAAACCAGTTCCACCAGTAGTTTCATAACTGGGAATGCTGTGAAGTTGAAGGGATCATTGCTATCAGTACAGAATGCTTCTTAAAGGGGTATTCCAGGCAAAAACTTTTTTATATATATCAACTGGCTCCAGAAAGTTAAACAGATTTGTAAATTACTTCTATTAAAAAATCTTAATCCTTCCAATAGTTATTAGCTTCTGAATTTTTCTGTCTAACTGCTCTATCATGATGTTACGTCCCGGGAGCTGTGCATGATGGGAAAATTTCCCCATAGGAACTGCACAGCTCCCGGGACGTGAGTCATCATTGAGCAGTTAGACAGAAAACAACAACTCAACTTCAGAAGCTAATAACTATTGGAAGGATTAAGATTTTTTAATAGAAGTAATTTACAAATCTGTTTAACTTTCCGGAGCCAGTGATATATAAAATTAAGTTTTTGCCTGGAATACCCCTTTAAGATCTGTTCTACTGAACATAGTATTATAAGTCCTGCTCAGTAAACCACATAAGGTCTGGGGATTGTGGGTTCAGTACCAAAATATTTTTTGGGAGTGTTTGGTCCCTTATTGGGAGTGTTTGGTCCCTTATTGGGAGTGTTTGATCCCCTATTGGAAGTGTCTTTTCCCCTATTGGGAGTGTCTTGTCCCCTATTGGGAGTGTTTGGTCCCCTATTGGGTGTGTCCGCGTCCTTTATTGGGAGTGTCCCCTATTCAGAGGGTGCAAATACATTAAAGAGGCACTGTCATTGTTAAAAACTTTTCATATATTGCAGGACTGAAATTCAAGCTCAAAATAGCTGCCACTAGGGGTCGCCTGTCTTTTAGCCAGACAGACTAGTCTAAATTTTACAGCGTACTGGATACCGGCCGTAAAGCATATCGGTATCCAGTATAAGAGATTTCTATTGAGTGTAAGCAAAACTACAGATAAAGAATGTGTGGACATGCTGGGAGCTGTAGTTTTACAACAGCTGGAGGCAACACTGCTCTAACACAGTTATTTACAAACATTGCAGCTTGAGTTGTTACTAAACTACAACTCCCAGCATGCTGAAATAGTCAAAGCTTTCTCGGACTCCTGAATGACAAAGAATTTGATCAGACATTCAGGAGTCTGTGAAAGATGAATGACACACATAGTGACAGCTATGCTGATTAGCATCCAGCTTTACTAGGAGAAGATAAAACAGATAGAACATGTATTCATAAAAATGCTGTACTTTTATCAAAAAAATCCTTGCATTAATTTTATAAAGATCTATTCTTATATTTATACATTTTATCCTGTTATGAATTCACCATAATGTCTTCTGATTACTGCAGGCAAGCTCCAAGCATCTTCCTTTGTGTAACATGTACAGCATGAAACCAGAGAGGAAAGGGTTACAGAGTAGAGAGTACTGATTGGCTGACTGCACAGGCTTGCTCCTGTGAGGGAGACAGACTGACACTCCCCCTCCAGCCTGCACAATGAAAAAGTAACTCACCGGCAGATAAATGCTTATATCTCTGGATATATAGGTCAGAGACACATAAAAATGATATGCACGTGACCAGGATTGGGTCCTGAGTAACATATCACTTTTTTTTTTTTTTTGCACTATGACAGGTACGCTTAAAGTTTTATGGGACTCCGTTTATTTTGCCAGGAAATTAAAAAAATAAAAATAAACTGTCCGCTATTGGGAGGTGTCCGCTATATTGGTTGAACAATTCTCATAATGGTGCAACTGACCAACTTTAAATTGGTCAGCTTTCACATTAACCCATTAAGGACGCAGGACGTAAATGTACGTCCTGGTGCGGCGGTACATTTACGTCCTGTGCATAACCGCGGGCATCGGAGCGATGCCCGTGTCATGCGCGGCTGATCCCGGTTGCTGATCGCAGCCAGGGACCCGCCGGCAATGGCCGACGTCCGCGATCTCGCGGGCGTCCGCCATTAACCCCTCAGGTGCCGGGATCAATACAGATCCCGGCATCTGCGGCAGCACGCGATTTAAATGAACTATCGGATCGCCCGCAGCGCTGCTGCGGGGATCCGATCATTCAGAACGCCGCACGGAGGTCCCCTCACCTTCCTCCGTCCGGCTCCCGGCATCTTCTGCTCTGGTCTGAGATCGAGCAGACCAGAGCAGAAGATGACCGATAATACTGATCTGTTCTATGTCCTATACATAGAACAGATCAGTATTAGCAATCATGGTATTGCTATGAATAGTCCCCTATGGGGACTATTCAAGTGTGAAAAAAAAATGTAAAAAAAAAATGTAAAAGTAAAAAAAAAAGTGAAAAATCCCCTCCCCCAATAAAAAAGTAAAACGTCCGTTTTTTTCTATTTTACCCCCAAAAAGCGTAAAATATTTTTTTTATAGACATATTTGGTATCGCCGCGTGCGTAAATGTCCGAACTATTAAAATAAAATGTTAATGATCCCGTAAGGTGAACAGCGTGAACGTAAAAAAAAAAAGTCCAAAATTGCTACTTTTTTAATACATTTTATTAAAAAAAAATTAGAAAAAATGTATTAAAAGTTTTTTATATGCAAATGTGGTATCAAAAAAAAGTACAGATCATGGCGCAAAAAATGAACCCTCATACCGCCGCTTATACGGAAAAATAAAAAAGTTAGAGGTCATCAAAATAAAGGGATTATAAACGTACTAATTTGGTTAAAAAGTTTGTGAAAACGAAACCTTCCAAAATTAGCAAAATTGCGTTTTTCTTTTTAATTTCCCCACAAAAATAGTGTTTTTTGGTTGCACCATACATTTTATGATCTAATGAGTTATGTCATTACAAAGGACAACTGGTCGCGCAAAAAACAAGCCCTCATACTAGTCTGCGGATGAAAATATAAAAGAGTTATGATTTTTAGAAGGCGAGGAGGAAAAAATGAAAACGTAAAAATTAAATTGTCTGAGTCCTTAAGGCCAAAATGGGCTGAGTCCTTAAGGGGTTAATGTTGTTGGCGCAGTTCGGCACAAAGTAGGCGCACAGAGACACATGAGAAAACCAGCAACACTATGCCACAATTAGAAGATAATAAATCTAGCCGGATGAGAAATTCAATAATGCATAGGTATTAAAAATAAATAAAAAATAAATAAACTGTCTTAGTAAATTTAGACCTTTTGTGTTTCTTTTTTCAACAGTTTCTATTTCTACTTTTTATCTTAACCTTCACTTTTATAGCCTCCAGAGCTGAGAGCACGTTGCACTTTGCTGCTGATAATGAATTGGCGCCTTTATTTGAAGGCTGCTGCCTGTCGGTTACTTCGCCCTTTTACCTGTGCGGGTCATGTGACTGGAGCAGGTGAAAGGCGATCCTGTGCCGGTTCATCATTAATTCACTCGGAGTCGTATTTCAAAGACTTCAGTAAGGAAATGATGATACGGCTGAGTGCGGGCGGCGGTGAGCACAGCGCACATGTCAGGCTTCTGGATTCACACACTATATATTGTCATTGTATGCAGCACAGGCAGCTTGTTTTCTATAGTGTAAATGACCTACAAGTATAAGGTGCTTCTCTTTAAGACATTGTTTCCTAACCAGGGTGCCTCCAGCTGTTACAAAACTACAACTACCAGCATGTCTGGACAGCCTTTGACCCAGCACAGAAGCAGAAAACCTCAGTGGTCTCCTGTTTCTGTACATCCGCCGGCCACATCATTCACCCCCTCCTTCCCTGATCCCCCCCCCCATGCCACTTTATTCCCCTCCTGTGTCAAATCACCCCCCCTTTTTACCCCCGTGTCACATAGTTTCCTCTTGATTCCCCCCCCCCGTGCTATTTCATTCCTCCTTTATCCCCCTGTGCCACTTAATAAAGAGGGGGTGATGAATTTACACAGAGGGTAATAAGGGGGGCATGAAATGGCACAGGGGGGATCAATGGGAAATGATGTGGCACAGGGGGTAACGGGGGGCTAATTTGGCACAAGGCATAAGGTGGCACAGAGTATAAAGGGTGGATGAAATGATATGGGGGGGGGGATAAGTGGCGATTAAACGACACTGGGAGATTGTACTGTAATATTGCTTTTTATCATGTTTTATAGGTAATTACACCATGGAGTGAGTACAGGACTGTATTCAGACATTTAGAAAGGTTTTTTTGAGTCTTTTTTCCCTATAGGGGACATCTCTCAATAGCAGACACTTTTTTTTTAAATTCCCTGTAAGTGTCCGCTATTAGGAGATTCTACTGTATATGGTTATTCTGTGTAGGGATCAACCGATATTGTTTTTTTTAGAGCCGATACCGATAATCTGTGGAGGTTAGGGCCGACAGCCGATAATTTATACCGATAATTTATACCGATATTCCGGTATAAGTTATCGGCTATTTATCCCCCCGCGACACCGCTGCAGATCACTGATTTAAAGCGGGCGCTTTAAATCAATGAACTGCAGCGGCTTTTGCGGTGCCATAGACAACCGCCGCCACCCGCTTCTCTCCCCCTGCCTGTCCGGGGGTCCTCCTGAGTCCTATCACCGCTCCCTACCGCCGCGCCGCATCGCACCCCCCACCGCACCGCCCCGGCTCCATTGCCTCCCCCATCCCCAGTTTTATAATTACCTGTTCCCGGGGTCCACTCTACATCTGGCTCCGGTGGCGTCCTCCTGAGCTGTCACTGTGCGCACTGAAGGTGATGCAGGACGCAGCAGGAGCCTGAAGTAGCATGGACCCCGGGAACAGGTAATTATAAAACCGGGGATGGGGGAGGCGGTGCGGCGGGTCGGTGGGGGGGCGGTCGCGGTGCGGGGGGCGGGGCGGGGCATTATCGGATTATCTGCAAGGTAATTGCCGATACTGATAATGCCCAAAATCGTGATTATCGGCCGATAATATCGTCCAAACCGATAATCGGTCGATCCCTAATTCTGTGGGCACCAGTCGCTGGCCCTTAAAGAGTACCTGTCATCAAACCATATTTTCTTACTCAGATTATGTTCCCGAACTACTCCTAACACCCCTTTTTTTAAAAAGTTCTGTATCATACCTTTCTCCTTGTTCACATTGTGTGAGCTCCCGGCAGGAAAAAGTGGGCGTTCCCCAGCAGGCGCGATGTTGCTGAAGCCTGTGAGAGCTGTGCCTCACCATGACCCGCACGCACTTTCTGAATTTGGTCTCCTGCCAGGTCGGGAGGAGACCAAACTAGCTGTTTACCTTGCGCAGGGAACAGAACAGAGCCACCTAGTGGCAGTTTTTTCAATCACATGAAAAACATATAAAGGTTGAGAATTTTAACAGCAAGTAAGGAACAATATATTAAAAGTTTTAGTTTGGTGACAGGTTCTCTTTCAATAAAGTGAAGAACAGGGGACCACCCTCTATGATGATCATATTCTCCACGGTACAAATAAAAAGGGGTTATTATATGTCTGAAAACATCAGTCTGGTTGTAGCTAATATTGCTCCGGCTTTATGTTGCATAAAATTTTACTAGTCTGGACAAGACACTAACATCTCAAAGAGTCTTTCATGTAACCGTACTTTATTAGTCTGGACTTAGTTGTCCGAGACACTAAGAGCTCAAGAGAAGTCTCTGGTGTAACCAAACTCTTACACTATGTCCTCCACCTGTTGCAAAATTCTGATCCTGAACATTCAACTCCATTAACCATTTACATGAATAATTAAAACATTTCCTAAAAGTCTCTGCCTAATTTAGTCCTATGTTTTAGCGAGGCTGAACATAGTATGTATGTATACTAGAGTTTACTATACTATACTAGGCAGCTGAGTATGTATGTATACTAGGGCTTCAGTGGATTTCGGTGCAATATTGTCTTAAATTTTGTTTTCTGTTGATGTCTATGAGTCCACTTGCAATATGTATAACTCTTTCAGGCTCTGAGCTGTTGGTTAGGGTTTTTTTTATCTTTTTTTTTGCTGATGGCATCTGATCCTATATAGGGTGCTGTTGGTTGTGTCCGCACCATTGAAAACAAGATTGTAAAGCAATCCTAAAGACCCAAGTGTGTCATTAGAAATGGGAAATAAAGGCTTGGTGTTCCGGTTACTGGATCACTAGTAAGTCCCTCAGGGCTGTGTATTTCCTAGGCTAACTTATTAATTAGCCATTTGCGGCTGGCGGAACGAAATTTTGCGGCCCGGGCGCTGGGAAGATGATTTCTTCAGTCATTAAGCCCTTCTTCGGGCAAGCAGCGCTAAATACCGGAAGACTTCACACACATCAGCACACACTGCTACTGTACCTATATCTCCCTACTGCAGCCTATAACGAGCCTTCCTGGAGAGATGCACGCGATTGGTGACGTCATTGCATCCGCAGTGCAGGACGCCGGGACACTGACGTCCTGCACGGCGCATGTGATGACATCACCTAACGCGTGCATCCCCGTAAAGAGGGCTCGTTTTAGGCTGCAGCAGGGAGATGTAAGTACTGTAGCTGTGAAACTTAACTTAATTTGTCTATTTACTTGCCTAATAAGGGAGGACCTGCTTATCACCAGGGGCTAACCTATCTTCTTAGGGGGCATAATTGTTTAAATAGGAGCCCTACCTGCCGGGGGTATTATCTATCTGTGGGCCTGTATACCTATTGGGAATTCCTACCTGATCATCAGGTAGGGCTCCCCAGTAGGTAGACAGGCCCCCGGATAGATATTACCCCCATTAGTGATGGGGATCATATCTGGGGCCTCTATACCTACTGGGGAGCCCTACCTTATGGTGGTCATATCTATCTGGCGGCCTGTGTACCTACTGGGGAGCCCTACCTGCCGGGGGTATTATCTATCTGTGGGCCTGTATACCTATTGGGAATCCCTACCTAATCATCAGGTAGGGCTCCCCAGTAGGTAGACAAGCCCCCGGATAGATATTACCCCCATTAGTGATGGGGATCATATCTGGGGCCTCTATACCTACTGGGGAGTCCTACCTTATGGTGGTCATATCTATCTGGCGGCCTGTGTACCTACTGGGGAGCCCTACCTGATGGGGGTCATATCTATATGGGGACCTGTGTACCTACTGGAGAGCCCTACCAGATGAGGGTCATATCTATCTGGGAGCTTGTCTGGGGGCATGATGGGGGCATTATATGTGAGGGGCGCATGATGGGGGGTATTATATGTGAGGGGCACATGCCGCCCAGCCTCACCCAGCTTCTACCTCCAGTGGCCCCCAGATAATTTGAGTTTGAGACCCCTGATTTAGACATTTTACCCATTCAGATGCACTTGTTTCCTGCCAGCTCATAATCATCTGGAGTAAAGTTCATTGTGTTATTTTCATTGTTAGACCCTTCAGGGCACACAATAAAATGGCCCTGTAATGAATGCATTGGCATGTTTTATGTTCCTTATGCCAGTTCTGTAGAACATTGGTTTAAAGGGTTATCCAGGATTAGAAAAGCATGACTCCTTTCTTCTAAAAATAGCGTTACACTTGTCCCCAGGTTCTGTATGGTATTGCAACTCATCCTCAACTGATGGACAGGTGTGGAGCTGTTTCTGTAAGGAAATCACCATTTTATTCTAATCCTGGACCACCCCTTTTACATGTCTTCCACCAGATGTACTTGCTGTTTTTTTGGACTATAAGTGTATTCAATGGGATACAGGTGTTTAATGTGTCTTTTGCATGTTTTGTTTTCTAGGAGTCTTCATCATATGAATTGACGAACCCCAATATTTTTCAGGAAAATTACTTAACATCATAAGTCAATGAAATGCATAGGCTGGGTGATTCCACCAAAAATCGAAACAAGATGCACCTGCCACAGAGATTAAGAAGTGTCGAAGTGGCGCGGGGAAGAACGGGCTATGGCTTTACCCTTTCTGGACAATCTCCTTCTGTCATAAGTAGCGTCATAAAGGAAAGTCCTGCAGAATTTGTGGGGCTTAAACCTGGAGATCACATTTGCGCTGTCAATGACATTAGCGTCGAGAGTGCATCTCATGAAGATGTAGTCAAGCTGATTGGCAAATGTTCCGGTGTTCTTCATATGGTTATTGCTGAAGGAGCCCGTCATATAGATTCATGCTCAAGTGATGAAGAAATTGCTTTCTATGAGGGCAAGACTTTGTTAAAGCCAAGGCCTGATTCAAAAACATTGGGCATAAACCGAGCTGTAAGAGTTGTTGAAGAGATGCAGTCAGGAGGAATATTTAGTATGATCTTTGAAAACCCAGTAAGTGATGGAAAAACTGATCAACAAACATCAAAACACCGGTCGAGGTCAATGTCTGCTTCTTGCTACGAAATGAAAAGGGACAAGACGAATCACAACCTCGACTTCCTTTCAAAAGATGAAATATCGAAGATGATTAACAGTGACTCTGTATTCTCCAATGGTCTGCAGAATGCTGAAGACTTTGAGTTGGATGCAAGTATCCTAAATGTTGGCATGATAGTTGGGTACCTTGGTTCCATAGAACTCCCTTCTACAAGCTCTAATCTTGAATATGACAGCCTACAGGCCATCCGAGGATGCATGAGACGCCTCCGAGCAGAACAAAAAATCCATTCTTTAGTGCTAATGAAAATAATGCATGACAATATTCAGCTGTGTAATGATAAGGCAAAGGTTATAGCTGTGTACCCAGCAGAGAAGTTAGCATTCAGTGCAGTTTGTCCTGATGACAGAAGGTTCTTTGGACTCGTAACCATGCAAAGTAGTGATGACCAAAGCTTAGCGCAGGATGAAGAAGGGGCTCTGAGGACCTCTTGTCATGTCTTCATGGTAGATCCAGAATTGTTTCACCATAAAATACATCAAGGAATTGCTAGGAGATTTAGTTTTGAATGCACCCCAGATCCGGATACTAATGGCTGCTTGGAATTTCCACCTTCTTCTCTTCCTGTTCTACAGTTCGTCTCTGTTCTTTACAGAGACATGGGTGAGATGATAGAGGGGGTGAGAGCAAGAGCTTTTGTTGACAATGATGCTGATGCCCATCAGAACAACAGCACCAGCAGTAACAGTGATAGTGGCATTGGAAATTTTAATCAGGAAGAAAAAACTAATAGAGTGTTGGTGGTTGATTTGGGAAGTGCACCATCCAAACATATTCCGCATGGTATTTGGGAGAATCCAGGTGGAAGAGGGCAGAATCAGTCCATACTACACTGGAATGGCTACTGCAATGAGGATGATGGACACTTTGGAGCACCACATGGAGCAATAGCTGATAAACCACAAAACTTTAAGAAACACTTAGGTCCTTCTGCTCGTATTGAAGTTCCAGTTATTGCACCACGAGGACCACAGCCGCCTTCAAAAAAATCCAGTGTTTTGGAGGGCCAGAAGAAGTGGCTGCCTGTTCATGTAATTCGGGATTGGCAACAAGGGAATGTTAGTGATCAGGAATCATATGCTGACTCGACGGATGGTTGGTCGAGTGTCAATTGTGGAACCTTACCTCCACCTATGAGTAAGATTCCGGCTGACCGATACCGAGTTGAAGGGAGCTTTGCACCACCTTCTGCTCACAAGAATGACTGGTCCAAGAAAGCATTTGACATACACCACATTTTTGGTGGTGGACATGGTTCCAAGAAGTCCAGAGAAGACAGAAAGGTGAGATTTCTTCAATCTTATGTGTTGATACATATGTGACAATGTTTTTATTGTATGTCATCCTTTATTGTCAACTGCTTTTTACCATTCCAGCTAGTCTTCTTATGGGTGAAATACCTAAACCCCTTGTAGTTCTGTTGAACCAGTGCTTTCAAGCTAAATTCTCACTGATGAATTTAATACAAAGTTAACCCCTTAAGGACCAGGCCATTTTACACCTTAAGGACCGGAGCGTTTTTTGCAATTCTGACCACTGTCACTTTAAACATTAATAACTCTGGAATGCTTTTAGTTATCATTCTGATTCCGAGATTGTTTTTTCGTTACATATTCTACTTTAACTTAGTGATAAAATTTTATGGTAACTTGCATCCTTTCTTGGTGAAAAATCACAAAATTTTATGAAAAAAATGAAAATTTTGCATTTTTCTAACTTTGAAGCTCTCTGCTTGTAAGGAAAATGGATATTCAAAATATATTTTTTTTGGGTTCACATATACAATATGTCTACTTTATGTTTGCATCATAAAATTTATGAGTTTTTACTTTTGGAAGACACCAGAGGGCTTCAAAGTTCAGCAGCAATTTTGAAATTTTTCACAAAATTTTCAAACTCACTATTTTTCAGGGACCAGTTCAGTTTTGAAGTGGATTTGAAGGGTCTTCATATTAGAAATACCCCATAAAAGACCCCATTATAAAAACTACACCCCACAAAGTATTCAAAATGACATTCAGTAAGTGTATTAACCCTTTAGGTGTTTCACAGGAATAGCAGCAAAGTGAAGGAGAAAATTCAAAATCTTCATTTTTTACACTTGCATGTTCTTGTAGACCCAATTTTTGAATTTTTGCAAGGGGTAAAAAGGAGAAAATTTTTACTTGTATTTGAAACCCAATTTCTCTTGAGTAAGCACATACCGTATATACTCGAGTATAAGCCGACCCGAGTATAAGCCGAGACCCCTAATTTCAACCCAAAATCCCAGGAAAAGTTATTGACTCGAGTATAAGCCTAGGGTGGGAAATACCTCATCCCCCCCCTGTCATCATCCAGACCCATCATTAACATCCTCATCATCCCACACATCCCCCCTTCATCATCCCCTTGTCATCATCCCACACATCCCCTTATCATCCCACACATCCCCCCTTCATCATCCCCTTGTCATCATCCCACACATCCCCCCTTCATCATCCCCTTGTCATCATCCCACACATCCCCTTATCCCACACATCCCCCCTTCATCATCCCCTTGTCATCATCCCACACATCCCCTTATCCCACACATCCCCCCTTCATCATCCCCTTGTCATCATCCCACACATCCCCTTATCATCCCACACCCCCCCCCCTTCATCATCCCCACCCCCCTTCATCATCCCCACACCCCCCTTCATCATCCCACACACCCCCCTTCATCATCCTCTTCTCATCATTCGCCCTCAGTGGTCTTCAACCTGCGGACCTCCAGAGGTTTCAAAACTACAACTCCCAGCAAGCCCGGGCAGCCATCGGCTGTCCGGGCTTGCTGGGAGTTGTAGTTTTGAAACCTCCGGAGGTCCGCAGGTTGAAGACCACTGCGGCCTTCAACATGCGGACCTCCAGAGGTTTCAAAACTACAACTCCCAGCAAGCCCGGGCAGCCATCGGCTGTCCGGGCTTGCTGGGAGTTGTAGTTTTGAAACCTCCGGAGGTCCGCAGGTTGAAGACCACTGCGGCCTTCAACCTGCGGACCTCCAGAGGTTTCAAAACTACAACTCCCAGCAAGCCCGGGCAGCCATCGGCTGTCCGGGCTTGCTGGGAGTTGTAGTTTTGAAACCTCCGGAGGTCCGCAGGTTGAAGACCACTGCGGCCTTCAACATCATCCAGCCCCCTCTCACCCCCTTTAGTTCTGAGTACTCACCTCCGCTCGGCGCTGGTCCGGTCCTGCAGGGCTGTCCGGTAAGGAGGTGGTCCGGTGAGGAGGTGGTCCGGGCTGCTATCTTCACCGGGGGCGCCTCTTCTCCGCGCTTCCGGCCCGGAATAGAGCCGTTGCCTAGACAACGACGCATCTGCGTCGTTGTTAAGGCAACGTGACTATTCTGAGGCCGGGCCCGAAGCGCTTAGAAGAGGCCTCCCCGGTGAAGATAGCAGCCCGGACCACCTCCTCACCGGACCACCTCCTTACCGGACAGCCCTGCAGGACCGGACCAGCGCCGAGCGGAGGTGAGTATTCAGAACTAAAGGGGGTGAGAGGGGGCTGGATGATGTTGAAGGCCGCAGTGGTCTTCAACCTGCGGACCTCCGGAGGTTTCAAAACTACAACTCCCAGCAAGCCCGGACAGCCGATGGCTGCCCTGGCTTGCTGGGAGTTGTAGTTTTGAAACCTCTGGAAGTCCGCAGGTTGAAGACCACTGCGGGTGGGGGAGTTCACTCGAGTATAAGCCGAGGGGGGTGTTTTCAGCACGAAAAATCGTGCTGAAAAACTCGGCTTATACTCGAGTATATACGGTACCTCATATGTCTATGTTAATTGTTCAGCGGGCGCAGTAGAGGGCTCAGAAGGGAAGGAGCGACAAATGGTTTTTGGGGGGCATGCCGCATTTAGGAAGCCCCTATGGTGCCAGGACAGCAAAAAAAAAACACATGGCATACCATTTTGGAAACTAGACCCCTCAGGGAACGTAACAAGGGGTAAAGTGAACCTTAATACCCTACAGGTGATTCACAACTTTTGCATATGTAAAAAATATATATATTTTTTTTACCTAAAATGCTTGGTTTCCCAAAATTTTTACAATTTTAAAAAGGGTAATAGCAGAAAATACCCCCCAAAATTTGAAGCCCAATTTCTCCCGATTCAGAAAACACCCCATATGGGGGTGAAAAGTGCTCTGCTGGCGCACTACAGGTCTCAGAAGAGAAGGAGTCACATTTGGCTTTTTGAAAGCGAATTTTGCTCTGGGGGCATGCCGCATTTAGGAAGCCCCTATGGTGCTAGGACAGCAAAAAAAAAAACACATGGCATACCATTTTGGAAACTAGACCCCTCGGGGAACATAACAAGGGGTAATTTGAACCTTAATACCCTACAGGTGTTTCACGACTTTTGCATACGTAAAAAAAATATATATTTTTATACCCCCCAAAATTTGTTAGGCAATTTCTCCCGAGTACGTCGATACCCCATATGTGACCCTAAACGGTTGCCTTGAAATACGACAGGGCTCCAAAGTGAGAGCGCCATGCGCATTTGAGGCCTAAATTAGGGACTTGCATAGGGGTGGACATTGGGGTATTCTACGCCAGTGATTCCCAAACAGGGTGCCTCCAGCTGTTGTAAAACTCCCAGCATACCTAGACAGTCAACGGCTATCTGGCAATACTGGGAGTAGTTGTTTTGCAACAGCTGGAGGCTCCGTTTTGGAAACAGTGGCGTACCAGACGTTTTTCATTTTTATTGGGGAGGGGAGGGGGGTTGTATAGGGGTATGTGTATATGTAGTGTTTTTTTACTTTTTATTTTATTTTGTGTTAGTGTAGTGTTTTTAGGGTACAGTCACACGGGCGGGGGTTCACAGTAGTTTCTCGCTGGCAGTTTGAGCTGCGGCAGAAAATTTTACGCAGCTCAAACTTGCAGCCGGATACTTACTGTAATCCTCCGCCCATGTGAGTGTACCCTGTACGTTCACATTGGGGGGGGGGGGGGCATCCAGCTGTTGCAAAACTACAACTCCCAGCATGTACGGTCTATCAGTGCATGCTGGGAGTTGTAGTTTTGCAACAGCTGGAGGCACACTGGTTGTGAAACACCGAGTTTGGTAACAAACTCAGTGTTTTGCAACCAGTGTGCCTTCAGCTGTTGCAAAAGCTACAACCCCCAGCATGTACGGACAGCGGAAGGGCATGCTGGGTCTTGTAGTTATGCAACAGCTGGAGGCATACTACTTTGGCTGGGGATGCTGGGGATTGTAGTTATGCAACAGCTGGAGACACACTGGTTTGCTACTTAACTCAGTGTGCCTTCAGCTGTTGCAAAACTACAACTCTCAGCAGTCACCGACAGCCAACGGGCATGCTGGGAGTTGTAGTTATGAAACCACCAGATGCACCACTACAACTCCCAGCATGCACTTTAGCTGATTGTGCAAGCTGGGAGTTGTAGTTATACAACAGCTGAAGGTACACTTTTCCATAGAAAGAATGTGCCTCCAGCTGTTGCAAAACTACAAGTCCCAGCATGCCCATAAGGGAATGCTGGGAGTTATGGGGGTCTGCCTCCTGCTGTTGCATAACTACAGCTCCCAGCATGCCCTTTTTGCATGCTGGGAGCTGTTGCTAAGCAACAGCAGAAGGCTGTCACTCACCTCCAACGATCCAAGCCGCGCAGGTCAGTCCCTCGTCGTCGCCGCCGCCGCCGCTGCTGCTCCTGGGGCCCCGATCCCAACATTGATGCCGGGGATCGAGGTCCCCAGCACCCGGGGTGCACGTCCCGCACCCGCTCACGTCCTCCGGAAGAGGGGCTGAGCGGGTTGCGGGAGTGACACCCGCAGCAGGCGCCCTGATTGGTCGGCCGGTAATCCGGCCGACGAATCAGGGCGATCGTGAGGTGGCACCAGTGCCACCTCACCCCTGCTGGCTCTGGCTGTTCGGGGCCGTCGGAGATGGCCCCGAACAGCCAGTAATTCCGTGTCACCGGGTCACTGGAGACCCGATTGACCCGGAATCCGCCGCAGATCGCTGGACTGAATTGTCCAGCGATCTGCGGCCATCGCCGACATGGGGGGTCATCATGACCCCCCTGGGCAATATGCCCCGAAGCCTGCTGAACGATTTCAGCAGGCATCGGGCACCGGCTCCGCTCCAGATGGTTGCGGGGGGCTGGTAAAACACATGACGTTCTCATACGTCATGTGTCCTTAAGGACTCGGAAATGGAGACGTATGAGAACGTCATGTGTCCTTAAGGGGTTAAAGAGGTGAAAAACAAATGTTTTCAAATCAACTGGTGCCAGAAAGTTATACATATTTGTAAATTACTTCTATTTAAAAATCTTAATCCTTCCAGTATTTATCAGCTGCTGTATGCTCCAGAGGAAGTTGTGTAGTTCTTTCCAGTCTGACCACAGTGCTCTTTGCTGTTCGTGTCTGGAACTGTCCAAGGTAGGAGAAAATCTCCATAGCAAAACCTCTCCTGCTCTGGACAGTTCCTGACTTGATGGACTTATTTTTTTCAAATATGTTACTATGACCTGGATGGCAAGTGTTCAGTTTTCCTACAGCACCACTGTTCTTTTTTGAAATCAGTGAGCTCAGGGGTGTGGAAATTTAAAAAAAAAACTACTTGTCCAAGGGACTAAAGCGGAACACAATCTACTTGTCCCTCAAGAAAATCCACTTGTCCTGGTAGATAAAATAATTTCCACCAAAATAGTCTGATCCCCCCCCCACTAGACCACCAGGGATGGATATAAGATTCCTTTAGACACTGCTGACAGCGGTGATCTAATGGGTTAATAGGTGATCGCAGTATGCCAGGATATTAGCGGGGGGAGAGCTGTAGCTCCTCTTACACCCGAGGGAAGCCCAGAAAAGTCTACATGTAACTTTTTGATCACCTTATAAAAAATTTCTAATATGAAGTGACCAAAAATGAACAATTCTGGACAATTATTTACATTTACACCGTTCACCGTACGGTTTAATTAACATCATATTTTAATAGTCTGGACATTTCCACATGCAGCGATACCATTTATGTTTATTTTTGTACATTATTTTTATTTAAAGAAAATTGGAAACTTTTATTAGTAAAGGGGCTTATTCACATGTATACGCACTTTTTAAAATATTTGAATCACTATTTTTCAGTCTCAATAGGGACTTATGTGTTACTGGGGGGGGGGGGGGGTCTGCTTCTCCAGTTTATATGGTGCATTTTGTGTCAGAAAATGCTGGAAGTTGCATTTAGTTAGTAGATAACTACAACTCCCAGCATGCCCTGATACAGCCTATGGTTGTGTGGGTGTTGCAGCATGTTGCACTGTATAGTAGGACAGTTAAGGTTATTGTGTAACATGCTGGGAGTTGTAGTTTTGGTTTGTGTCAGCTGCAGAGCCATAGTCTGTGTCAGGGAATACTGGGAATTGCAGTTAGTAACTACAACACCCAGCATGCCCTGATGCAGCCTATGGCTCTGCAGCTGACACAAACCAAAACTACAACTCCCAGGATGTTGCACTTTATAGTTCTACAGTTTAGGTTATGGTGTAACATGCTGGGAGTTGTAGTTTTGGTTCGGGCGTGTTTGTGTGCATCCGTGGGGCTCTTGGTTGGCGGGTGAGTATGAAGGGGGCGGGAGTCTGGGGGTGCAATTTAGTGCGGGGGCCACTAAAAATAAATAAAATTAGATGGCACAACTGCCCTAATGCCCGTCTGCTCCTATACAAAACATTTATGCATACACATATCATACATGCACCAGCCACTGCCCCCATATACACACACCCCCCCCCCCGCCACTGCCCCCCCCCACATCATACATTACATACACACATACACTCACACCATACATATACACCATACATATGCACACATCATACATACACCTGCCGCTGCCCCCATATCATACATACACCCCCCCGCATCATACATTACATACACAAATACACTCACACCATACATATACACCATACATATGCACACATCATACATACACCTGCCGTTGCCCCCCCACATCATACATCACATACATACACATCACACTTAGACATTATACACACATCATACATTACATACACATCACACATAGACAGACAGACATCATACACACATCATACATTACATACACATCACACATAGACAGACATCATACACACATCATACATTACATACACATCACACATAGACATCATACACACATCACACATAGACAGACATCATACACACATCATACATTACATACACATCACACATAGACAGACAGACATCATACACACATCATACATTACATACACATCACACATAGACAGACATCATACACACATCATACATTACATACACATCACACATAGACAGACATCATACACACATCATACATTACATTACATACACATCACACATAGACAGACATCATACACACATCATACATTACATACACATCACACATAGACAGACATCATACACACATCATACATTACATACACATCACACATAGACAGACATCATACACACATCATACATTACATACACATCACACATAGACAGACATCATACACACATCATACATTATATACACATCACACATAGACAGACATCATACACACATCATACATTACATACACATCACACATAGACAGACATCATACACACATCATACATTACATACACATCACACATAGACAGACATCATACACACATCACACATAGACAGACATCATACACACATCATACATTACATACACATCACACATAGACAGACATCATACACACATCATACATTACATACACATCACACATAGACAGACATCATACACACATCATACATTACATACACATCACACATAGACAGACATCATACACACATCATACATTACATACACATCACACATAGACAGACATCATACACACATCATACATTACATACACATCACACATAGACAGACATCATACACACATCATACATTACATACACATCACACATAGACAGACATCATACACACATCATACATTACATACACATCACACATAGACATTATACACACATACACTCACACCATACATATCCACCAGTGTTTCCCAACCAGGGTGCCTCCAGCTGTTGCAAAACTACAACTCCCAGCATGCCCAGGGCAGCTGGAGGCACCCTGGTTGGGAAACACTGATATACACCATACATATGCACACATCATACATACACCTGCAGCTGCCCCCCCCCCCCCATCATACATTACATACACACATCACACATACACTCACACCATACATATACAACCACCCTTCCTGCCGCCGCCTGTATTCTCTGCCTCCTCACCTGAGCCGCCATGAGTGGACATCAGAGCTGTAGTCCCGGCCGATGTGAGGTGAGATTTCCGTCCTCCCCCTCCCCCCTGCTCTGTGTTTACCCCGTGCAAACAAGCAACCGCCCCGTGGTGGATTAGGTCCTGTCTAGACAGAGCAGGGGAGGGGGAGGGAGAGAGCTGAGTGTGGGGGATGGAGCTGTGCACGGAGCTGTCTACATCCTCTCTCTCCCCCTGCTGTGTCTTCTGAGCTCCGTCCTCCATCCTCCGGGAGGGGAGATAAGGGGGCTCTGCAGTCAGCTGGAGGCCGCCGCCCCCTCCATACACTCAGAGCCGGTGTGAGGTGGAGACTTCCATCGGCTCCTGCGCCTCACACCGACATTAAAGAAAAATAAGGGGGAAGTCTGTCTGTCCCTGCCCGATACAGGGCTAAATCTATAAACAATTCACCTGCCCGAAGCCCAAAACTACTTGTCCCGGGCGTCGGGCTATAGGATTTCCACATCCCTGATGCTGTATGTGGGGTGCTTGGATTTCTTACTTCCTCTACCATGGTGCTCTATATTTTCTGACTAATAAAGGAGCGTTCTGAATGTGAGACTCCCCCCTTCCCTCTATTAAACTCATAACTTCCCAATGTTTTAAAGCAGACATGATCTATATCATCATCTGTCGTTTCTATAGAGAATATTTAATTTCAAACACTATAGAAGCACACCATATTTTCTTTCCCACAATCCCCTGTGTTGAGTGATATTGGGCATTATGAGAAATCTGTCATGCGCTTATAGCTCTTTTAGCGTCTGTGGCGATTAATCCCTGAAAAAACTCATAATTTCATCCTTTGGCAGCAGTTCAGATTGGACGCCATGCTTATATCACATGGTACAGGCCTGTCTCTCTATAAGCTTGGCTGACCTTGTATTTCTTCACTTCTTTTATGGAAAACACATGAAGCTGTAATGTTTTTCATTTCTGTGAATGTTAATATCCACAAGCCGCCCATGTGTATGTAGCCACAGCGGGAATGGCAGGCAGGATCCATAGACTTATTTTAAGTCTATTTGCGCAATTACTTGCTATTAGTTTACGGCCTCCAGAAACAATGACTTTTCAAGGCTCCGGAGACCTCATCAACTGCTCTCATTAACAATAGACTTCATATTAAAAGCAAATTAATGCACATGTGCTGTAAGGGTTAAGTCACACACACAAGATCTGCTGCAAATTTAAAGGAAAACGGTCATCTGTTCACCCACACTAAACCCAATACACAGAGTTATAGTGTGGGAGGACAGAAGACCACTGAGGGGTTAATGGGTTAAATACATACCTGCAGCCTGGAAATCTGTGCCTTTGAAGTTCTTCTTCCATGTCCAGTGAATTGCACGCTGGAGGTGGGTCCGCCAGCTAAATATGAATATTCATTGTCGCGGGTCACCTGAGTGCTCAATCGCTCTATAACTATATTCTGGAGATAAGGCCTCAAGTACTGCGCACAATACATCAAGGGAGGTCTCACCATTGTTCTGTACAGCAGCATGAGCACTTCCCTCTTTCTACTGCTAATACCTCTCCCTATACACCCATGAGCACTTCCCTCTTTCTACTGCTTATACCTCTCCCTATACATCCAAGCATTCTGCTAGCATTTCCTGCTGCTCTATAACATTGTCTTCCTACCTTTAAGTCTTTTGAAATAATGACCCATAAATCCCTTTCGTCAGATACTGAGGTCAGGACTGTGTCACATAGTCTATACATTGCCTGAGGGTTTTTACGTCCCAGGTGCATTATCTTGCACTTAATCTCATTAAACTGTAGTTTCCAGAGTTCTGACCATTCCTCTAGTTTACCCAAATCCTTTTCCATTTGGCATATCCTTCCGGGATCATCAGCAAAAAGACCAACACCTTACCATCGAGACCGTCTGCAACATCACTGATAAAGATATTAAACAATGGGTCCCAGTACAGATCCCTGAGGTCCCCACTGGTAACAAGACCTTGGTCAGACTACTCCATTAACTACAACCCTATGTTGTTGTAAGATTCACTGCCGACGACTGGAACCCAGGAGGTAATAGAACCGTAATACCACTGTGGTCTGGAACAGGAGATATAGTGGATCCGCTGGTCCTGTGTGGCAGATGACTGTGGCCGTGCCAGGGAGCAGAGTCTAAGGTGCCGCTGGTTTTCACCAGAGCCCGCCACAAAGCGGGATGGACTTGCTGCGGCCGGCGGCACCCAGGTCGCTACCCCTGGCACGACTCAACCACACAGGCAGCTGAGGTGAAGCGTGGCACACAAGGGAATAGACAGGACATAGCAAGAGGTCTGGGCAGGCGGCAGAGGAGCGTAGTCAGTAGGGTAGCAGGCGGCTAGGAACATGGTCAGGTCAGGGAATACAAGGTCTGGTACATGGCAAGGAACACTAAAGACTGCTTTCTTTAAGGTGCTAAGGCAAACAAAGATCTGGCAAGGGCAATAGGGAGGAGGTGGAACTTATAACAGTGGTACAGGGGTCAAACTAATTACGGGCACACTGGTCCTTTAAATTTCAAAGCTCCGGCACGCACGTGCCCCAGGAGGCGGGGGCACGCGCGCCGGAGCTGAGGAACAGAGAGCGGAGGCAGAGGTGAGATACGGGCTGGGACTCTCATGCGGGTGCGTCTCGAGATGCGAATCCCAGCCCTGCTGGCGGCAGACATTAACGGCTGGAGCGCAGTGTCTAACAGTTGTCTTCCCTTCAGCCACTGCCTAATCCATTCAACAATATCTTAGTCCAAACTCAATGACTGCAGTTTATTGATAAGTCTTCTATGTGGGACAGTGTCAAAAGCCTTACTAAAATCTAGATAAGCGATGTCTAGTGCACTTTTATTTTTTTTATTTATTTTTTTTAAGTTGCCCAATCAAAAAAATCAGTAAGATTTGTTTGACATGATCTCCCTGAAGTAAAACCATGTTGTTTTTCATCTTGCAATCCATGGGATGTTTCACAATCCTATCCTTTAGTAGGGTTTCCATTAATTTCCCCACTATTGATGTCAGGCTTACTGGCCTATAGTTGCCTGATTCCTCTCTACTACCTTTCTTATGTATGGGGACAACATTTGCTAACTTCTAATCTTCTGGAACAATTCCTGTTACCAGTGATTGGTTAAATAAGTCTGTTAACAGTTTATATTTATATTCTTCTGGAGAAAAGGCCTCAAGTACTGCGCACAATACTTCAAGTGAGGTCTCACCAGTGTTCTGTACACTCCCAATAGGGGACAAAACACACCCAACAGGGGAGATCCAGGCATATGTGCCAGCCCTACCTTGTACACAGGGATGCAGTCAGGGAGCAATCAATACCGCAGCAAGGAGGGGCACAGGCACCCAGGGGACCCTGGCCCCCACTGCCCCCCCCCCCCTGCAGCAGAAGACTGCTGCTTAAACAGCGGTCTTCTGCTTCTGTATGTCCAATGGCCACATCATTCGCCCCCCTCTGATCCCCCCCCATGTGCCACTTTATTTCCTCTGTGCAAATTCATCACCCCCTCTTTACCACCCCCTGTGCCATTTTATCCCCCCCTGTCATTTCTTTCTACCCTTTATCCCCCCTGTGCCATTTCATTCCCCCTTTATCCCTCTATGCCAAATCATCCCCCCTTACCCATTGTGCCTCTTTTCCCCTTCCCTCCTCCACCCATTACCAGCAGACTCAGGTGCAGGGGCTCTCACCACCGGTCCTCTGCACTGCAGTCTGTGAGAGCAGCAGTAGCTGTCAGCAGTGATGAGTGATGCTCCTGATGTCCTCTGTGCTGCACTTACTGAGAGCAGTCTCTCAGTGAGTGCAGCGCATAGGACATTAGGAGAATGTCAAACCTGCTGAGAGCCTCTACACCTGAGCCTGCTAGCCAGATAACAACAACATGGGAGGAGAGAAGGGGAAAAGGGATGTGGCACTAGGGGTAGGGGGGTGATAGGGCACAGGGGGAAATAAAGTGGCACAAGGGATAACGGAGGAATGAAATGGCACAGGGGGGATAAAGGAGGGAAAGAAAGGACACAGGGGGTGGCAAAGGGGGTAAAGAGGGGATGATGAATTTATACAGAGGTTAATAAAGGGGAATAAATTGGCATGGGAGGATCAAGTGGAAATTATGTGGTAAGGGGGGTGATTTGGTACAGAGGGATAAAGGGGAATAAAATAGCACAGAGGGGTATCAAGGAGAAATTATGTGGCGCAGGGGGTTCAAATTGGGGAGGAATGAAGTGGCATTGGAGGGACCAAGAGGGGGAATAAACTGGCATGGGGGGATGAAATAGTACACGGGTTAAGTGCACTGGGAGAGTCTACTGTAATATCACTTTTTATGGTGTTTTATAGGTAATTGCACCCTTCAGTGAGTACAGTATTCCAATAGGAGACATCTCTCAATAGCGGACACTCCCCCCCCCCCCCCCCAAAAAAAAAAACACAGTCATGATCCGTATTAGAATAGTGCATTGTGTTCCCTCATACATTGTATAAACTATTCATCAATAGGTCTTCTTCTGTGATCATTCATCTTTCCATGTGACCCCAGGGTTCCTATATCCTCATCTGTTGTTTCTACAGAGAATATATAATTTCAGAGTGATCCAGAACACAGCAGAGGCATGCCTTGTTTTCTTTCCCACAATCCCTTCTGTTGCGTGATGTTGGGCATTATGGGAAATCTGTCATGCGCTTATAGCTCTTTTAGACATATTTTGTGGTGAGTAATCCCTGAAAAACCTCACAGTTTCATCCTTTGGCAGCAGTACGGATAGGACGCCATGCTTATATCACATGGTACAGGCCTGTCTCTCTATAAGCTTGGCTGACCTTGTATTTCTTCACTTCTTTTATGGAAAACACATGAAGCTGTAATGTTTGTCAGTTCTGTGGATGTTCTTATCCAAAGCTGCTTTTTCATTACAGATGTAGTCCTTATGTTTTCCACACCAGCGTAGCAGTAGCGGCAGGCAGGATCGACAGACTTATTTCAAGTCTATTTGCGCAATTACCGTGTTTCTCCGAAAATAAGAACAGGTCTTATATTTATTTTAGTCACCAAAAACACACTAGGGCTTATTTATTTACATGTGATGGGCGCAGCTCTGCCCCCCAACAACCCCCCCCCCCACTGGTTTATCAGCCCAGCGCTGCACCCACATCGGGGGGATAATCGTACCCTATGTCACCCCCGAGCGCTGCTTCACTTCCCCCCCCCCCCCCTGCCAAATAATTATCAGCCGCTGCGCTGTACTTGTAAAGTATCTTGAGCATGAATGGCCCACATATGCACCTGAATGTTTTTTATGTAGTACACACCTCTATACTTCTAAACACTGGCCAATACCTTTGCGCCAAAAGAGCAGTTAAGTATTCCTGTGCCCGGGCTGCAAATATAAAAAAAAAAAAACTAAACTTTAACTTACCTTCGTCCTCCATTCCTGCGTTGCTAAGGAACCGGCCTCATGGTCCCTCCGCTGTTCTTGCTGCGGTCCTGGGGATGGGAACGTCACAGAGCCTTCAGCCTATCACCGGCCGCAGCGATGTCCCGCCTCTGCCTATGATAGGCTGAGCCAACCGTCACTTAAGAAGCCGGCCGACTCCTTACATGACAATGCACTCAGCCTGGCATCGGACATTGCTGCGGCCGGTGATTGGCTGAAGGCTCTGAGACGTCCCAACACCAGGAAGCAGCAAGAGCAGCGGAGAACAGTGAGGCTGGTTCCTTAGCAACGGGGGAACGGAGGACTAAGATAAGTTAAAGTTTTTTTTATATTTGCGGCCCGGGCATTGCCTATATCAGTGGTCTTCAACCTGCGGACCTCCAGATGTTGCAAAACTACAACTCCCAGCATGCCCGGACAGCCAACGGCTGTCCGGGCATGCTGGGAGTTGTAGTTTTGCAACATCTGGAGGTCCACTGGTTGAAGACCACTGGCCTAGGTCTTATTTTCAGGGTAGGGCTTATATTGCAGCCCACCCCAATAATCCAGCTAGGGCTTATTTTCCCGAATAGGGTGTATTTTTGGGGAAACACGGTACCTGTAATTTGTTTACAGCCTCCAGAAACAAAGGCTTTTCAAGGCTTTGTAGACATCATCAGTCGCTCTCATTAACATTACACTTCATATTAAAAGCGAATTAATGCAGATGTGTTCTGTAATGTTGGATATCCCCTCCAGATCAAGCATTATCTGTAGTTTAGTGCTTGGAGCTGGCTGAAGGCCAAACGCGGACTTTACTACTGTTAAGTGTCTTTGGCTTCTGAAGTCGAGCAGATTTTTAGGGAATTACTCATATGAGACAAGATGCCGGTTGTATGTAGAGAGAAGTTAGTTTAGATGTCCTATGCTATGTTTTCACGTTTTCTGTCAGGGATAGGGCCCTTGCACACAAGCAGAATTCTGCTTGCAACAAAATCAAATAAACCTCAATGGGATTCTGCTGCACTGTGCCCTGTATGAAGTTTGGTAGTGGAACATCCATGCTGGATCCAGATTCTGCCAAAAGAATGAACATGTTCATTCTTTCAGCGGAACTCTGCCCAGAACTGCATTACAGCTTATGGGACAAAGTTTAAAGGGGTATTCCAGGCAAAAACTTTATATATATATATATATATATATATATATATATATATATATATCTCAACTGGCTCCGGAAAGTTAAACAGATTTGTAAATTACTTCTATAAAAAAATCTTAATCCTTCCAATAGTTATTAGCTTCTGAAGTTTTCTGTCTAACTGCTCAATGATGATGTCACGTCCCGGGAGCTGTGCATGATGGGAGAATATCCCCATAGGAACTGCACAGCTCCCGGGACGTGAGTCATCAGAGAGCAGTTAGACAGAAAACAGCAACTCAACTTCACAAGCTAATAACTATTGGAAGGATTACGATTTTTTTAATAGAAGTAATTTACAAATCTGTTTAACTTTCTGCAGCCAGTTGATATATATAAAAAAAAAGTTTTGGCCTGGAATACCCCTTTAATTCCTGCGTGGACATTAAATGCTGATTCCGATGGAGGCTGCCGCAAGTGGAGATTCCACCTGAAAAATGTGCAAGGGCCCATACTATCACTTTACACAGCCAGAATAAAAAAAAAATGCAGTGCCATCGAAATGTAGCAGGATACCGTGACAGGAGTTCCCAAACTGTGCACTGCGGCTCCTAGGGGTGCAATCGATGGCTTCCAAGGGTGCCGCAGCCTTTAGGGGAAGGCAGAACGAAAAGGTGCTGAGCTAGAGCTTATGAACTGCATACAAGCAGTAATAGTGCTTATTTACAGTTTATACGTGCCCACTTATTGGAATTCTGGAGATACTGAGCAGCGTCTCTCCTCTCCCAGCAGGGAGTGCGGTACAGTGGGCTAGAAAGCCACAGAGTAGAGAAGCTGCGCGGCGCTATGGGAGGCCTAATGATTCTGCGGGGGGGGGGAGTCTAATAATAATAATAATAATACAGGGGTGCCTTATGATAATATAGGGGACCTTATTTACTACAGGTAATCCTAATAGTACTACAGAGACAAAAAATTAATGGAAAAAGAAAAGTGGACCTTTTTAATACATAACTTTTAATAATTAAATGTTAATAAACTGATACAAATACTATTTTAATATATACATTACGGCCGCCACCAGACTATTATACTACAGTACACACATTTCTTGTCTTAATGGAATCTGGTCTGTACTCCATTATTCATCAGATATTCCAGACACAGAATTATATGGGTTAATTCAGACACAGACCTGTCATCCTGCCATCAGATAATAGGCAAAGTCTTCCACAACATATAGGAGTTGAACACTTTTCATGAAATCACCAGTTAGTTCTTATTAGTATGCTGTGTTAGTAGACAGTGTAGCCATTTGTTTCCTCTGCACATCCAATAGTTAGTTGTTTAGATATTTAGTTTCCTCTATACATGCAAATGTTAGTTCCATTCATAGACAGCAAACAAGGTTAGTATCCACAGAACGTTAGTGTGGCACTATTCACATTCAGTATGTCGTAACACAACAATCATGCGCTTACTAGACAACTCCGTGGATAGATGATAACTCCGGACTTATATAGCAACACGATTCCACTTCCAGATTATTGCACACTGCCCCCTCAGCAGCACAGTATTGCACATATAACTATATTCCTCTCTGTAGGATATAGCAACATAGTCCCGATACCAATTATAATCTGTAACTAGCAGTTACATCCACAGTCCTCTTATGTCTAGCAGCTGATCATCCACAGTAGTATGTATAGTATACATACTAGTATATAGTATAAAACCAAAATAGCTAGTTCTGCCTGGAGTACAGATATTCTAAATTCCCTTCTGGCATTATCTCTACAACAAGTGGTTGAGGAGCCAACCAGGAGGGAGGCCATTTTGGATTTGGTATTCACAAATGAGGATTTGGTATATGATGTTATTTTAGGCGAAAGCTTGGGATCTAGTGATCACCAGTAAGTGTCAGGCTCACTCTGTCTCTCTCCTGTAGCACCCCGCAGCGATCGCGGGGTGCTGCTGCTTACCTGGGCAGCCGGGGGTCTTTACAAGGACCCCCAGGTCTGCCCCGGTTATTACCTGTCAGAGTAAAAAAAAACAATAAAAATACATTAAATAAATATAATGAAAAATAAAATGTATAATGTGTAGGATCACACGGCGCACATCCGCAACATATTACATGCTGTGGATGCCCGCCAACAGTCACATTAATGAGCTCCCTGCTGCGGCTTGGTAGCTTTGTGTGTCCACTCATAGCGGCGGATTTCCCACCGGCAGTCATGAGCGGACACACTGAGCTACCCAGCCGCAGCAGTGATCTCGCCCTTGTGACTGCTGGGGGGGCATCCGCAGTGTGAAATATGCTGCGGACGCGCTCTATGTGACCCTACACTGTATCCCATTCATACTGCATTTCCGCAGTGTTAGAGGTATCCGTCAGCATCACGTCAAAAGAGTGATGCTGACGGATACTGTAGCAGCTCCATTTATTTCTGAATGAGACGGTACAATATACATTGGATCCCTTTTTTGACATGACAACATAGACCTATACTGCAGAAATGCTGTATAACCCCTTCAGGACCAAGCCCATTTTGGCCTTAAGGACCAGAGCGTTTTTTGCACATCTGACCACTGTCACTTTAAACATTAATAACTCTGGAATGCTTTTAGTTATCATTCTGATTCTGAGATTGTTTTTACGTGACATATTCTACTTTAACATGGTGGTAAATTTTTGTGGTAACTTGCATCCTTTCCTTGTGAAAAATCCTAAAATTTGATGAAAAATTTGAAAATTTTGCATTTTTCTAACTTTGAAGCTCTCTGCTTGTAAGGAAAATGTATATTACAAATAAAAAAAAAATTTATTCACATATACAATATGTCTACTTTATGTCTGCATCATAAAATTGACATGTTTTTACTTTTGGAAGACACCAGAGGGCTTCAAAGTTCAGCAGCAATTTTCCAATTTTTCACAAAATTTTCAAACTCACAATTTTTCAGGGACCAGTTCAGGTTTGAAGTGGATTTGAAGGGTCTTCTTATTAGAAATACCCCACAAAAGACCCCATTATAAAAACTACACCCCCCAAAGTATTCAAAATGACATTCAGTCATCATTTTAACCCTTTAGGTGTTTCACAGGAATAGAAGCAAAGTGAAGGAGAAAATTCACAATCTTCATTTTTTACACTCGCATGTTCTTGTAGACCCAATTTTTAAATTTTTACAAGGGGTAAAAGGAGAAAATGTATACTTATATTTGTAGCCCAATTTCTCTCGAGTAAGCACATACCTCATATGTCTATGTAAAGTGTTCGGCGGGCGCAGTAGAGGGCTCAGAAGGGAAAGAGCGATAAGGGGATTTTGGAGAGTACGTTTTTCTGAAATGGTTTTTGGGGGCATGTTGCATTTAGGAAGCCCTTATGGTGCCAGAACAGCAAAAAACCCTCACATGGCATACCATTTTGGAAACTAGACCCCTTGAGGTACGTAACAAGGAATAAAGTGAGCCTTAATACCCCACAGGTGTTTCACGACTTTTGCATATGTAAAAAAAAAAATTTTTTTTTCACTAAAATGTGTGTTTCCCCCCAAATTTCACATTTTTCCAAGGGTCAATAGCAGGAAATACCCCCCAATATTTGTAACCCCTTCTCTTCTGAGTATGGAGGTACCCCATAAGTTGACCTGAAGTGCACTATGGGTGAACTACAATGCTCAGAAGAGAAGGAGTCATATTTGGCTTTTTGAGAGCAAATTTTGCTCGGGGGGCATGTCGCATTTAGGAAGCCCCTATGGTGCCAGAACAGCAAAAAATACCCACATGGCATACCATTTTGGAAACTAGACCCCTTGAGGAATGTAATAAGGAATAAAGTGAGCCTTATTACCCCACAGGTGTTTCATGACTTTTGCATATGTAAAAAAAAAAAAAAAATTTCCACTAAAATGTGTGTTTCCCCCCTAATTTCACCTTTTTGCAAGGGTTAATAGCAGAAAATACCCCCCAAAATTTGTAACCCCATCTCTTCTGAGTATGGAGGTACCCCATAAGTTGACCTGAAGTGCACTATGGGCGAACTACAATGCTCAGAAGAGAAGGAGTCATATTTTTCTTTTTGAAAGCAAATTTTGCTCGGGGGGCATGTCGCATTTAGGAAGCCCCTAAGGTGCCAGAACAGCAAAAAAAAACACACATGGCATACCATTTTGGAAACTAGACCCCTTGAGGAACGTAACAAGGGGTACAGTGAGCATTTGCCCCCCACTGGTGTCTGACAGATCTTTGGAACAGTGGGCTGTACAAGTTTTCATTTTCATGGACCACTGTTCCAAAGATCCGTCAGACACCTGTGGGGGGTAAATTCTCACTGCACCCCTCATTACATTCCGTGAGGGGTGTCGTTTCCGAAATGGGGTCACATGTGGGGTTTTGTTTTTTTTGCGTTTGTCAAAACCGCTGTAACAATCAGCCACCCCTGTGCAAATCACCTCAAATGTACATGGTGCGCTCTCCCTTCTGGGCCTTGTTGTGCGCCCCCAGAGCACTTTGCGCTCACATATGGGGTATCTCTGTAGTCGGGAGAAATTGCGTTACAAATTTTGGGGGGCTTTTTTCCCTTTTACCTCTTGTGAAAATGTAAAGTATAGGGCAACATCAGCATGTTAGTGTAAAAAATAAAAAAATTTTACACTAACATTCTGGTGTAGACCCCAACATTTCCTTTTCATGAAGGGTTAAAGAAGAAAAAGCCCCCCAAACCTTGTAACGCAATTTCTCCCGAGTACAGCGATACCCCATATGTGACCCTAAACTGTTGCCCTGAAATACGACAGGGCTCCAAAGTGAGAGCGCCATGTGCATTTGAGGCCTAAATTTGGGATTTGCATAGGGGTGGACATAGGGGTATTCTACGCCAGTGATTCCCAAACAGGGTGCCTCCAGCTGTTGCAAAACTCCCAGCATGCCTGGACAGTCAACGGCTGTCCGACAATACTGGGAGTTGTTGTTTTTCAACAGCTGGAGGCTCTGCTTTGGAAACAGTGGTGTACCGGACGTTCTTATTGGGGGAGGGGGGCTGTGTAAGGGTATGTGTATATGTAGTGTTTTTAACTTTTTGTTTTATTTTGTGTTAGTGTAGTGTAGTGTTTTTAGGGTACAGTCACATGGGCGGGGGATTACAGCGAGTTTCCCAGCGCAAAATTTGCTGCATCTCAAGATGCGAGAAACCCACTGTAAAAGCCTCGCCCATGTGAATGTACCCTGTACATTCACGGGGGTGGCGGGGCGGGGGGGGGGGGCTTGCATCAGCTGTTGCAAAACCACAACTCCCAGCATGCATGGTCTGTTAGTGCATGCTGGGAGTCATAGTTTTGCAACAGCTGGAGGCACACAGGTTAGGGAACACTGAGTTAGAAACAGACAATGTTTCCCAACCAGTGTGTCTCCAGTTGTTGCAAAACTACAACTCCCAGCATGCCCAGACAGCTGAAGGGCATGCTGGGAGTTGTAGTTCGGCAACATCTGAAGGGCCAGATGTTGCTGAACTAAAACTCCCAGCATGCCTGGACAGTCAGTGCATACTGGGAGTTGTAGTTTTGCAACAGCTGGAAGAGCACAGATTGGAGACCATTATACAATGGTCTCCAAACTGGGGCCCTCCAGATGTTGCAAAACAACTCCCAGCATGCATGGTCTTTTAGTGCATGCTGGGAGTTATAGTTTTGCAACAGCTGGAGGCACACAGGTTAGGAAACACTGAGTTAGAAACAATGTTTCCCAACCAGTGTGTCTCCAGCTGTTGCAAAACTACAACTCCCAGCATGCCCAGACAGCTGAAGGGCATGCTGGGAGTTGTAGTTCGGCAACATCTGAAGGGACAGATGTTGCTGAACTAAAACTCCCAGCATGCCTGGACAGTCAGTGCATGCTGGGAGTTGTAGTTTTGCAACAGCTGGAAGAGCACAGATTGGAGACCATTATACAATGGTCTCCAAACTGAGGCCCTCCAGATGTTGCAAAACTACAACTCCCAGCATGCCCAGACAGCCAAAGGCTGTCTAGGCATGCTGGGAGTTGTAGTTTTCAGACTCCTAGAAGCAGCAGTGAAGATCTTCACTGCTGCCTCTGAGGACCACATACTTACCCGTCGCTGCTCGTCCACGTGGCCGGTCCCGTGCTGCTCCTCGGTCCCGCCGCTGGATCAGGTAAGTCCGCCGGTCCCCACGTGTTCCCCCCGAATGCCGCAGGTCCCCGCGAGCCCCTGCAGCCTTCGTCCCCCGTTCTGCCCGACTTCCAGGGGCGGGCAGTGCGGGGGATCTGAACTTTCACCCCAGATCACTGTGATTGGTCCACAGGGACCAATCACAGTGATCGCTGACCAGGACCATCAATTGATGGTCCTGGGGGTGAAGCAGAAGTTGTCCCCTGCTGGAAACAGCGGGACTTCTGCCAGTTAACCCGTGCGATGCTGCGCATCGCCGGGTTAACTGCATGTCATTTATAAACGCCGGGATGCGCGAACGCACTGCAGAACCCGGCGTTTATATATGCCATTCTGCGGGAAGGGGATAAATAAAGAATTTGTGGGGAAAAAAAACTGACTTTGAAATAATTCTAGCCACACAATAAGGGCTCAACATTTTCACTTTTGCCCTAGGTGAATACTTTAGGGGGTGTAGTTTCGAATATGGGGTCACATCTTGGGGTTCAGTATTGTTCTGACAGCTGGAATGCTTTGCCTATAATTTGTATAATGATATCCTAAAAGCCAAATGGTTCTCCACTCCTTTTGGGTCCCACCATGTGGCCATGCAACCAAATATGGGCTAAGCGGGGGTAATAACGAACACGGGACAAACAGCATAATAAAATACGGGGCGCATTTTCTACTTTTCAGATGCAATGTACAAAAAATATGTCCCACAATTGATGCATTTGTGGAAAAAAAAGAACATTTTAATTTTTCCACTGACTTTGTATCCATTCCAACCACACAAAAAGGACTCAACATTCTCTTTTTCCACTGACTTTGAAATAATTCTAGCCACACAATAAGGGCTCAACAGTCTCACTTTTTCCCTTGGTGAATACTTTAGGGGGTGTAGTTTCCAAAATGTGGTCACTTGTGGGGGTTCTGTATTGTTCTGGCAGCTAAAACCCTTTGCAGGCATGAAGTGCGGCCTATAATCCATTCGGCCTAAAATGATGCCCTGAAACCAAATGGCGCTCCTCTCCTTCTGGGTCCTACCACTCGGCCAAGGAACCAAATATGGCCTAAGCGGGGGTATTTCCAAACACGGGCCGAGCAACTCAATAAAACATAGGGTGCATTTCTTTCAATATCAGAAGCTATGTACAAATAATATGCCCCACAAATGACACATTTGTGAATTTTTAACACTTTGTAATAATTCCTGCCAAAAAACATGGTGTTAAAATACTCACTGTACCCCCTTGAGGGGTCTAGTTTTACCTTGAGGGGTCCTTTGGATAGGGGATAAGATGTCTAGGGGCGGAGTACCCCTTTATGGGGTTAAGAGTTCCCTTTATTTTTTTGAGCAGTGTAGTATTATACCTATCTTTAGACTGCTTCTGTGTGAGTCAGAATACCCTTTTAACAGGTTTCCAATGTACAGTACTGTGCAGGTGTTTTAGGTAGGTGTGGGAAAAAAATGTTTCAGAGCAATGCATTCCAAATGAGAATTATTATTTTTTATCAATTAACAGTCCGTAGACTTGCTAACAGATTTTAAACTTGACAGAAAGGTTGTTTAAAATATCTTTGAGATCTAACCACAGATCTTCTGTGCCTGTAGGCCGCTCCAATCCTTCTGTCTCTCTGTGTAATCTTAGACAGACTCGATGATATTGAGATCAGGACTCTGTGGGGGCCATATAATCACTTCCAGGACTCCATCCTCTTTATGCTGAAGCGAGTGCAGGAGCTGTGCTCGCTTCAAAGATTGTGAGTGATGAATGCAGCCGGACAATTACAATCAATGGCGGACAACTGCGATCCTGCAGTTATGAGTCATGAACCCCTTAATTTCTGTGATCCATAGCGTCCGCAGTACTTAGGAGCCACAACCACTGTCCCCCTAACTGATTTGCACCACCACATGTATACAGGGTTCTGATCAGTTTGAATGCCTGCCAGAGGTCCTCTCACCTGCTCTGTGCAGGTCCCGGGTATGTTCTGCTGATAAAATCTGCAATAGCACAGCATTATTCAGTGTTCACAAGCTAATGATCGCAGGCAATAGTCCCCTCTATGGGGACTTAGAGTATAAATAAAATAATTTAAAAAAAGAGTTTGGCTGTTCCTCTCCCAGTTTTAAAGGGAGAGCCGGGGCTCTATACAGACTATCGCAGGGGGCCGCGTCTGCGGATAGGGGATAAGTTTTTCTGTACTGTCGGACATGAGACTTCTTCTTTAAGGGGTTAAGTGTTGACGGTAGTTCTCCCTATCATTTATTTAAAGGGGTACTCCAGTGGAAACTTTTTTTTTTAAATCAACTGGTGCCAGAAAGTTAAACAGATTTGTAAATGACTTCTATTAAAAAAATCTTTACTCTTTCAGTACTTTTTAGCAGCTGTATGCTACAGAGGAAATTCTTTTCTTTTTTGTCTTGTCCACAGTGCTCTCTGCTGACACCTCTGTCCGTGTCAGGAACTGTCCAGAGAAGCATAGGTTTGCTGTGAGGATTTTCTCCTGTTCTGGACAGTTCTTGATAATGGGCATCAGGTGTCAGCAGAGAGCACTTAGGACAAGACAAAAAAGAAATTCAAAAAGAAAAGAATTTCCTCTGTAACATACAGCTGCTAAAAACTACTGGAAGGGTAAAGAATGTTTTAATAGAAGTCATTAATTATTCTCAATTATATACATTTTTATACTTAACTATAATATGTGTGTTTTTCAGAGTTCAAAGTTTGGTCATTCCAGTGGGATGGTGCAAGGACCACAGCGCTCTTCGGGGCGTAGGTCACTGGGAAGATCAAAGAGGTTCAGTGTCACCAGGTCTCTGGACAACTTGGAGGTAAGACTGCTGCAATCTGTATTTGTCTAAAGTAAGATGTCTTCATTGTGGGTTATTTTCAAGAACGTCTATATTGTCCTACTTCTTGTTCAGGACATTACTCAGAAGATGTCTTTGGGTATAGTGGACCCATAGGCACAGCTGTGATTGGCCAGTTTTGTGACTTTTTACCCTATTTCTTTGCCATTTAAGTGTATGTTGGTTCTTGGTGACAATAATTGGTTATTGATTAGATTTTGGCAAATCTTATTCCTAAAAACTAAAAATTATTGGTCATTTAATTGACTAGCTGACCGAGCAGTAAATATTGGGGACAAGACAGCAGTGGACAAGTATCCAATGTATCTAAGGGTACGGTCCCACCTACTGCTTACGCAGCATATGTCACACTGCAAAATCATCTGCAGGAGCGGGAATTTCGCTGCGTATTCTCAGATGATCTTACACATAGGGCTAGCCGGCAGCCTCACTGGTGGCTAGCCCTGTATGTATGATCATCTGAGAATACACAGTGTATTTCCCGCTCCTGCAGATGATTTTACACAGAGGGAAATACACAAGCGAAAAGTGGGACCGTACCCTTAGATTATATGTCATAGAGACATATCAAAAGTTTTTATCGGTTGTGGTTCAGACCCCAAAAGTACCAGGAAAAGTACCATGTTAACGCATTATCTCCCGACGCTGTGTCACATGACCTGGACAGATTCATAATGTAAATCTATGGGGCCCATCCAGGACACAGTTGGACTTCTTTCCCCGCTCATTTTTGTCATCAGCTGCGGTCAGAACACTCAGACCCTTACCGATAAAAACTTTTTTTCTACCCCCCCCTGTTAACCCTTTAGGTGATGTCCCCTTTCTTTTCCCCCCTGTTAACCCTTCAGGTGTTGTCCCATCTTGTTCCCCCTATTAACCCTTCAGGTGATGTCCCCTCTTGTTCCCCCTGTTAACCCTTCAGATGCTGTCCCCTCTCTTACCCCAATTAACCCTTCAGGTGCTGTCCCATCTCTTTCTACCCTGTTAACCCTTCAGGTGCTGTCCCCTCTCTTTCTACCCTGTTAACCCTTCAGGTGCTGTCCCCACTCTTTCTACCCTGTTAACCCTTCAGGTGCTGTCCCCTCTCTTTCTACCCTGTTAACCTTTCAGGGGCTGTCCCACTCTCTTTACCCTCTATTTACCCTTAAGGTGCTGTCCCCTCTCTTTTCCCCCATTTAATGCTTTAGAGACTTGGGTAATCAATAGGGGCATAGATGCCCACGACAAGCAAATCATTCTACCGCTGTACAAATCACTAGTCAGACCACACATAGAATACTGTGTACAGTACTGGGCACCAGTGTACAAGAAAGATATAGTGGAGCTGGAGAGGGTTCAAAGACGGGCAACCAGAGTAATACGGGGAATGGGAGGACTACAGTACCCAGAAAGATTATCAGAATTAGGGTTATTTATCTTAGGGGCGACCCAATAACTATGTATAAATATATCAGGGGATCGTACAGAGATCTCTCCCATGATCTATTTATACCCAGGACTGTATCTATAACAAGGGGGCATCCTCTACGTTTAGAGGAAAGAAGGTTTCTACACCAGCACAGAGGGGGATTCTTTACTGTAAGAGCAGTGAGATTATGCAACTCTCTGCCGCAGGAAGTGGCCATGGTGAACACAATAAAAGAGTTCAAAAGAAGCTTGGACGTGTTTCTGGAGAGTCATAACATTACAGGATATGAATACTAGATTTATAGGGACAGAACGTTGATCCAGGGATTTATTCTAATTGCCATATTGGAGTCAAGAAGGAATTTTACTCCTTCGTATGGGGCAATTGGCATCCGCCTCAGAAGGGTTTTTTGCCATTCTCTGGATCAACGTATCTGGGACACAATAGTGAGATAATTGGACTTGATGACCTTTTTTCATTCTTATGAAACTGTATATAGTGCACCTGTATATTGCAGCTCTGTAAAGGCCACATAGCACTAACACAAAAAGTGCACATTATCCCTTTAACCGTTTGCTGACTGTAGCAGATTATATGGGATTAGGATCAGCGTGTTACAAGACATAACAAAGAGGTCTCTAGGAAAGTAAATCTTCGCCTCAGTCCCAGCAGTGCGGTGCAGCCAGTGTTGTGTTTCCACAGGGCTCGGATATTGTGGTTTAACTTGGCATAGAAACTGCATTTTCACATTTTTATCCAGAAGATGTGTATACCAGCTGCTAAGGGCAACACCCAACCCTGAGCACAACCTACACTGCCACAACCTACCGAAAATAACCATAACAGCAAAGTGAGGCATATTTTGTGTATAACAGGACTGTGGTAACAGTGACACCAGGACATACACTGTGTATAACAGGACTGTGGTGATATAGTGACATCAGGACATACACTATGTATACCAGGACTGTGGTGATATAGTGACACCGGGAAAAACACTGTGTATAACAGGACTGTGGTCATATAGTGACATCGTGACATATAACAGGACTGTGGTCATATAGTGACATCAGGACATATACTGTATATAACAGGACTGTGGTGATATAGTGACATCAGGACATACACTGTATATAACAGGACTCTGGTGATATAGTGACACCGGGACATTCACTGTGTATAACAGGACTGTGGTGATATAGTGACATCAGGACATACACTGTATATAACAGGACTGTGGTGATATAGTGACATCAGGACATACACTGTATATAACAGGACTGTGGTGATATAGTGACATCAGGACATACACTGTGTATAACAGGAGTGTGGTGACATTATGACATACACTGTGTATAACAATACTGTGGTGATATAGTGACATCAGGACATACACTGTGTATAACAGGACTGTGGTGATATAGTGACATCAGGACATACACTGTGTATAACAGGATTGTGGTGATATAGTGACATCAGGACATACACTGTGTATAACAGGACTGTGGTGATCTAGTGACATCAGGACATACACTGTATATAACAGGACTGTGGTGATATAGTGACATCAGGACATTCACTGTGTATAACAGGACTGTGGTGATATAGTGACATACACTGTATATAACAGGACTGTGGTGATATAGTGACACCAGGACATACACTGTGTATAACAGGACTGTGGTGATATAGTGACATCAGGACATAAACTGTGTATAACAGGACTGTGGTGATATAGTGACATCAGGACATACACTGTGTATAACAGGACTGTGGTGATATAGTGACATCAGGACATACTCTGTGTATAACAGGACTGTGGTGATATAGTGACATACACTGTGTATAACAGGACTGTGGTCATATAGTGACATCAGGACATACACTGTATATAACAGGACTGTGGTGATATAGTGACATCAGGACATACACTGTATATAACAGGACTGTGGTGATATAGTGACATCAGGACATACACTGTGTATAACAGGACTGTGGTGATCTAGTGACATCAGGACATACACTGTGTATAACAGGACTGTGGTGATATAGTGACATCAGGACATACACTGTATATAACAGGACTGTGGTGATATAGTGACATCAGGACATACACTGTATATAACAGGACTGTGGTGATATAGTGACACCGGGAAAAACACTGTGTATAACAGGACTGTGGTGATATAGTGACACCAGGACATACACTGTGTATAACAGGACTGTGGTGATATAGTGACATACACTGTGTATAACAGGACTGTGGTGATCTAGTGACATTAGGACATACACTGTATATAACAGGACTGTGGTGATATAGTGACATCAGGACATATTCTGTGTATAACAGGACTGTGGTGACATCAGGACATACACAGTGTATGTCCTGATGTCACTATATGACCACAGTCCTGTTATATACAGTGTATGTCCTGATGTCACTATATCACCACAGTCCTGTTATACACAGTGTATGTCCTGATGTCACTATATCACCACAGTCCTGTTATATACAGTGTATGTCCTGATGTCACTATATCACCACAGTCCTGTTATATACAGTGTATGTCCTGATGTCACTATATCACCACAGTCCTGTTATATACAGTGTATGTCCTGATGTCACTATATCACCACAGTCCTGTTATACACAGTGTATGTCCTGATGTCACCACAGTCCTGTTATACACAGTGTATGTCCTGATGTCACCACAGTCCTGTTATACACAGTGTATGTCCTGATGTCACCACAGTCCTGTTATACACAGTGTGACACTGGGACAGACTGTGTATAACACCAACTGTGTAACAGAGTAACATCAGGACATACAGTGTGGTGACATAGTGATGCCAGGACATACACTGTGTATAACAGGACTGTGGTGATATAGTGACATCAGGACATACACTGTATATAACAGGACTGTGGTGATATAGTGACATCAGGACATACACTGTATATAACAGGACTGTGGTGATATAGTGACATCAGGACATACACTGTGTATAACAGGACTGTGGTCATATAGTGACATCAGGACATACACTGTATATAACAGGACTGTGGTGATATAGTGACATCAGGACATACACTGTGTATAACAGGACTGTGGTGATATAGTGACATCAGGACATACACTGTATATAACAGGACTGTGGTGATATAGTGACATCAGGACATACACTGTGTATAACAGGACTGTGCTGATCTAGTGACATCAGGACATACACTGTATATAACAGGACTGTGGTGATATAGTGACATACACTGTGTATAACAGGACTGTGGTGATATAGTGACATCAGGACATACACTGTGTATAACAGGACTGTGCTGATCTAGTGACATCAGGACATACACTGTGTATAACAGGACTGTGGTAACAGTGACACCAGGACATACACTGTGTATAACAGGACTGTGGTGATATAGTGACATCAGGACATACACTGTGTATACCAGGACTGTGGTGATATAGTGACACCGGGAAAAACACTGTGTATAACAGGACTGTGGTCATATAGTGACATCGTGACATATAACAAGACTGTGGTGATATAGTGACATCAGGACATATACTGTATATAACAGGACTCTGGTGATATAGTGACACCGGGACATTCACTGTGTATAACAGGACTGTGGTGATATAGTGACATCAGGACATACACTGTATATAACAGGACTGTGGTGATATAGTGACATCAGGACATACACTGTATATAACAGGACTGTGGTGATATAGTGACATACACTGTATATAACAGGACTGTGGTGATATAGTGACACCAGGACATACACTGTGTATAACAGGACTGTGGTGATATAGTGACATCAGGACATACTCTGTGTATAACAGGACTGTGGTGATATAGTGACATACACTGTGTATAACAGGACTGTGGTCATATAGTGACATCAGGACATACACTGTATATAACAGGACTGTGGTGATATAGTGACATCAGGACATACACTGTATATAACAGGACTGTGGTGATATAGTGACATGATATAGTGACATCAGGACATACACTGTGTATAACAGGACTGTGGTGATCTAGTGACATCAGGACATACACTGTGTATAACAGGACTGTGGTGATATAGTGACATCAGGACATACACTGTGTATAACAGGACTGTGGTGATCTAGTGACATCAGGACATACACTGTATATAACAGGACTGTGGTGATATAGTGACATCAGGACATACACTGTATATAACAGGACTGTGGTGATATAGTGACACCGGGAAAAACACTGTGTATAACAGGACTGTGGTGATATAGTGACACCAGGACATACACTGTGTATAACAGGACTGTGGTGATATAGTGACATACACTGTGTATAACAGGACTGTGGTGATCTAGTGACATTAGGACATACACTGTATATAACAGGACTGTGGTGATATAGTGACATCAGGACATACTCTGTGTATAACAGGACTGTGGTGACATCAGGACATACACAGTGTATGTCCTGATGTCACTATATCACCACAGTCCTGTTATATACAGTGTATGTCCTGATGTCACTATATCACCACAGTCCTGTTATACACAGTGTATGTCCTGATGTCACTATATCACCACAGTCCTGTTATATACAGTGTATGTCCTGATGTCACTATATCACCACAGTCCTGTTATACACAGTGTATGTCCTGATGTCACCACAGTCCTGTTATACACAGTGTATGTCCTGATGTCACCACAGTCCTGTTATACACAGTGTGACACTGGGACAGACTGTGTATAACACCAACTGTGTAACAGAGTAACATCAGGACATACAGTGTGGTGACATAGTGATGCCAGGACATACACTGTGTATAACAGGACTGTGGTGATATAGTGACATCAGGACATACACTGTATATAACAGGACTGTGGTGATATAGTGACATCAGGACATACACTGTATATAACAGGACTGTGGTGATATAGTGACATCAGGACATACACTGTGTATAACAGGACTGTGGTCATATAGTGACATCAGGACATACACTGTATATAACAGGACTGTGGTGATATAGTGACATCAGGACATACACTGTGTATAACAGGACTGTGGTGATATAGTGACATCAGGACATACACTGTATATAACAGGACTGTGGTGATATAGTGACATCAGGACATACACTATGTATAACAGGACTGTGGTGATATAGTGACATCAGGACATACACTGTGTATAACAGGACTGTGGTGATATAGTGACATCAGGACATACACTATGTATAACAGGACTGTGGTGATATAGTGACATCAGGACATACACTGTATATAACAGGACTGTGGTGATATAGTGACATCAGGACATACACTGTATATAACAGGACTGTGGTGATATAGTGACATCAGGACATACACTGTATATAACAAGACTGTGGTGATATAGTGACATCAGGACATACACTGTGTATACCAGGACTGTGGTGATATAGTGACACCGGGAAAAACACTGTGTATAACAGGACTGTGGTCATATAGTGACATCGTGACATATAACAAGACTGTGGTGATATAGTGACATCAGGACATACACTATGTATAACAGGACTGTGGTGATATAGTGACATCAGGACATACACTGTATATAACAGGACTGTGGTGATATAGTGACATCAGGACATATACTGTATATAACAGGACTGTGGTGATATAGTGACATCAGGACATATACTGTATATAACAGGACTGTGGTGATATAGTGACATCAGGACATACACTGTATATAACAGGACTCTGGTGATATAGTGACACCGGGACATTCACTGTGTATAACAGGACTGTGGTGATATAGTGACATCAGGACATACACTGTATATAACAGGACTGTGGTGATATAGTGACATCAGGACATACACTGTATATAACAGGACTGTGGTGATATAGTGACATACACTGTATATAACAGGACTGTGGTGATATAGTGACACCAGGACATACACTGTGTATAACAGGACTGTGGTGATATAGTGACATCAGGACATACTCTGTGTATAACAGGACTGTGGTGATATAGTGACATACACTGTGTATAACAGGACTGTGGTCATATAGTGACATCAGGACATACACTGTATATAACAGGACTGTGGTGATATAGTGACATCAGGACATACACTGTATATAACAGGACTGTGGTGATATAGTGACATGATATAGTGACATCAGGACATACACTGTGTATAACAGGACTGTGGTGATCTAGTGACATCAGGACATACACTGTGTATAACAGGACTGTGGTGATATAGTGACATCAGGACATACACTGTGTATAACAGGACTGTGGTGATCTAGTGACATCAGGACATACACTGTGTATAACAGGACTGTGGTGATATAGTGACATCAGGACATACACTGTATATAACAGGACTGTGGTGATATAGTGACACCGGGAAAAACACTGTGTATAACAGGACTGTGGTGATATAGTGACACCAGGACATACACTGTGTATAACAGGACTGTGGTGATATAGTGACATACACTGTGTATAACAGGACTGTGGTGATCTAGTGACATTAGGACATACACTGTATATAACAGGACTGTGGTGATATAGTGACATCAGGACATACTCTGTGTATAACAGGACTGTGGTGACATCAGGACATACACAGTGTATGTCCTGATGTCACTATATCACCACAGTCCTGTTATATACAGTGTATGTCCTGATGTCACTATATCACCACAGTCCTGTTATATACAGTGTATGTCCTGATGTCACTATATCACCACAGTCCTGTTATACACAGTGTATGTCCTGATGTCACCACAGTCCTGTTATACACAGTGTATGTCCTGATGTCACCACAGTCCTGTTATACACAGTGTGACACTGGGACAGACTGTGTATAACACCAACTGTGTAACAGAGTAACATCAGGACATACAGTGTGGTGACATAGTGATGCCAGGACATACACTGTGTATAACAGGACTGTGGTGATATAGTGACATCAGGACATACACTGTATATAACAGGACTGTGGTGATATAGTGACATCAGGACATACACTGTATATAACAGGACTGTGGTGATATAGTGACATCAGGACATACACTGTGTATAACAGGACTGTGGTCATATAGTGACATCAGGACATACACTGTATATAACAGGACTGTGGTGATATAGTGACATCAGGACATACACTGTGTATAACAGGACTGTGGTGATATAGTGACATCAGGACATACACTGTGTATAACAGGACTGTGGTGATATAGTGACATCAGGACATACACTGTGTATAACAGGACTGTGGTGATATAGTGACACCGGGAAAAACACTGTGTATAACAGGACTGTGGTGATATAGTGACACCAGGACATACACTGTGTATAACAGGACTGTGGTGATATAGTGACATACACTGTGTATAACAGGACTGTGGTGACATCAGGACATACACTGTGTATAACAGGACTGTGGTGATCTAGTGACATCAGGACATACACTGTATATAACAGAACTGTGGTGATATAGTGACATCAGGACATACACTGTGTATAACAGGACTGTGGTGATATAGTGACATCAGGACATACACTGTATATAACAGGACTGTGGTGATATAGTGACATCAGGACATACACTGTATATAACAGGACTGTGGTGATATAGTGACATCAGGACATACACTGTATATAACAAGACTGTGGTGATATAGTGACATCAGGACATACACTATGTATAACAGGACTGTGGTGATATAGTGACATCAGGACATACACTGTATATAACAGGACTGTGGTGATATTGTGACATCAGGACATACACTGTGTATAACAGGACTGTGGTCATATAGTGACATCAGGACATACACTGTGTATAACAGGACTGTGGTGATATAGTGACATCAGGACATACACTGTATATAACAGGACTGTGGTGATATAGTGACATCAGGACATACACTGTGTATAACAGGACTGTGGTCATATAGTGACATCAGGACATACTCTGTGTATAACAGGACTGTGGTGATATAGTGACATCAGGACATACACTGTGTATAACAGGACTGTGGTGATATAGTGACATCAGGACATACACTGTGTATAACAGGACTGTGGTGATATAGTGACATCAGGACATACACTGTGTATAACAGGACTGTGGTGATATAGTGACATCAGGACATACACTGTGTATAACAGGACTGTGGTCATATAGTGACATCAGGACATACTCTGTGTATAACAGGACTGTGGTGATATAGTGACATCAGGACATACACTGTATATAACAGGACTGTGGTGATATAGTGACATCAGGACATACACTGTGTATAACAGGACTGTGGTGACATCAGGACATACACTGTGTATACACAGTGTATGTCCTGATGTCACTATATCACCACAGTCCTGTTATACATAGTGTATGTCCTGATGTCACTATATGACCACAGTCCTGTTATACACAGTGTATGTCCTGATGTCACTATATCACCACAGTCCTGTTATATACAGTGTATGTCCTGATGTCACTATATGACCACAGTCCTGGTATACACAGTGTATGTCCTGATGTCACTATATCACCACAGTCCTGGTATACACAGTGTATGTCCTGATGTCACTATATCACCACAGTCCTGTTATACACAGTGTATGTCCTGATGTCACCACAGTCCTGTTATACACAGTGTATGTCCTGATGTCACCACAGTCCTGTTATACACAGTGTGACACTGGGACAGACTGTGTATAACACCAACTGTGTAACAGAGTAACATCAGGACATACAGTGTGGTGACATAGTGATGCCAGGACATACACTATGTATAACAGGACTGTGGTGATATAGTGACATCAGGACATACACTGTATATAACAGGACTGTGGTGATATAGGGACATCAGGACATACACTGTATATAACAGGACTGTGGTGATATAGGGACATCAGGACATACACTGTGTATAACAGGACTGTGGTGATATAGTGACATCAGGACATACACTGTATATAACAGGACTGTGGTGATATAGTGACATCAGGACATACACTGTATATAACAGGACTGTGGTCATATAGTGACATCAGGACATACACTGTATATAACAGGACTGTGGTGATATAGTGACATCAGGACATACACTGTGTATAACAGGACTGTGGTGATATAGTGACATCAGGACATACACTGTATATAACAGGACTGTGGTCATATAGTGACATCAGGACATACACTGTATATAACAGGACTGTGGTGATATAGTGACATCAGGACATACACTGTGTATAACAGGACTGTGGTGATATAGTGACATACACTGTGTATAACAGGACTGTGGTGATATAGTGACACCAGGACATACACTATGTATAACAGGACTGTGGTGATATAGTGACATCAGGACATACACTGTATATAACAGGACTGTGGTGATATAGTGACATCAGGACATACACTGTGTATAACAGGACTGTGGTGATATAGTGACATCAGGACATACACTGTATATAACAGGACTGTGGTGATATAGTGACATCAGGACATACACTATGTATAACAGGACTGTGGTGACATCAGGACATACACTGTATATAACAGGACTGTGGTGATATAGTGACATCAGGACATACACTGTGTATAACAGGACTGTGGTGATATAGTGACATCAGGACATACACTGTATATAACAGGACTGTGGTGATATAGTGACATCAGGACATACACTGTGTATAACAGGACTGTGGTGATATAGTGACATCAGGACATACACTGTATATAACAGGACTGTGGTGATATAGTGACATCAGGACATACACTGTATATAACAGGACTGTGGTGATATAGTGACATCAGGACATACACTGTGTATAACAGGACTGTGGTGATATAGTGACATCAGGACATACACTGTATATAACAGGACTGTGGTCATATAGTGACATCAGGACATACACTGTATATAACAGGACTGTGGTGATATAGTGACATCAGGACATACACTGTGTATAACAGGACTGTGGTGATATAGTGACATCAGGACATACACTGTGTATAACAGGACTGTGGTGATATAGTGACATCAGGACATACACTGTGTATAACAGGACTGTGGTGATATAGTGACATCAGGACATACACTGTATATAACAGGACTGTGGTGATATAGTGACATCAGGACATACACTATGTATAACAGGACTGTGGTGACATCAGGACATACACTGTATATAACAGGACTGTGGTGATATAGTGACATCAGGACATACACTGTATATAACAGGACTGTGGTGATATAGTGACATCAGGACATACACTGTGTATAACAGGACTGTGGTGATATAGTGACATCAGGACATACACTGTATATAACAGGACTGTGGTGATATAGTGACATCAGGACATACACTGTGTATAACAGGACTGTGGTCATATAGTGACATCAGGACATACACTGTATATAACAGGACTGTGGTGATATAGTGACATCAGGACATACACTGTGTATAACAGGACTGTGGTGATATAGTGACATCAGGACATACACTGTGTATAACAGGACTGTGGTGATATAGTGACATCAGGACATACACTGTGTATAACAGGACTGTGGTGATATAGTGACATCAGGACATACACTGTATATAACAGGACTGTGGTGATATAGTGACATCAGGACATACACTATGTATAACAGGACTGTGGTGACATCAGGACATACACTGTGTATAACAGGACTGTGGTGACATCAGGACATACACTGTGTATAACAGGACTGTGGTGACATCAGGACATACACTGTGTATAACAGGACTGTGGTGATATAGTGACATCAGGACATACACTGTATATAACAGGACTGTGGTGATATAGTGACATCAGGACATACACTGTATATAACAGGACTGTGGTCATATAGTGACATCAGGACATACACTGTATATAACAGGACTGTGGTGATATAGTGACATCAGGACATACACTGTGTATAACAGGACTGTGGTGATATAGTGACATCAGGACATACACTGTATATAACAGGACTGTGGTGATATAGTGACATCAGGACATACACTGTATATAACAGGACTGTGGTCATATAGTGACATCAGGACATACACTGTATATAACAGGACTGTGGTCATATAGTGACATCAGGACATACACTGTATATAACAGGACTGTGGTCATATAGTGACATCAGGACATACACTGTATATAACAGGACTGTGGTGATATAGTGACATCAGGACATACACTGTATATAACAGGACTGTGGTGATATAGTGACATCAGGACATACACTGTATATAACAGGACTGTGGTGATATAGTGACATCAGGACATACACTGTATATAACAGGACTGTGGTGATATAGTGACATCAGGACATACACTGTGTATAACAGGACTGTGGTCATATAGTGACATCAGGACATACACTGTGTATAACAGGACTGTGGTCATATAGTGACACCAGGACATACACTGTGTATAACAGGACTGTGGTCATATAGTGACATCAGGACATACACTGTATATAACAGGACTGTGGTGATATAGTGACATCAGGACATACTCTGTGTATAACAGGACTGTGGTGATATAGTGACACCGGGAAAAACACTGTGTATAACAGGACTGTGGTGATATAGTGACATCAGGACATACACTGTATATAACAGGACTGTGGTGATATAGTGACATCAGGACATACACTGTATATAACAGGACTGTGGTGATATAGTGACATCAGGACATACACTATGTATAACAGGACTGTGGTCATATAGTGACATCAGGACATACACTGTATATAACAGGACTGTGGTGATATAGTGACATCAGGACATACACTGTGTATAACAGGACTGTGGTCATATAGTGACATCAGGACATACACTGTGTATAACAGGACTGTGGTCATATAGTGACACCAGGACATACACTGTGTATAACAGGACTGTGGTCATATAGTGACATCAGGACATACACTGTATATAACAGGACTGTGGTGATATAGTGACATCAGGACATACTCTGTGTATAACAGGACTGTGGTGATATAGTGACACCGGGAAAAACACTGTGTATAACAGGACTGTGGTGATATAGTGACATCAGGACATACACTGTATATAACAGGACTGTGGTGATATAGTGACATCAGGACATACACTGTATATAACAGGACTGTGGTGATATAGTGACATCAGGACATACACTATGTATAACAGGACTGTGGTCATATAGTGACATCAGGACATACACTGTATATAACAGGACTGTGGTGATATAGTGACATCAGGACATACACTGTGTATAACAGGACTGTGGTCATATAGTGACATCAGGACATACACTGTATATAACAGGACTGTGGTGATATAGTGACATCAGGACATACACTGTATATAACAGGACTGTGGTCATATAGTGACATCAGGACATACACTGTATATAACAGGACTGTGGTGATATAGTGACATCAGGACATACACTGTGTATAACAGGACTGTGGTGATATAGTGACATCAGGACATACACTGTATATAACAGGACTTTGGTGATATAGTGACATCAGGACATACACTGTGTATAACAGGACTGTGGTCATATAGTGACATCAGGACATACACTGTATATAACAGAACTGTGGTGATCTAGTGACATCAGGACATACACTGTGTATAACAGGACTGTGGTGATATAGTGACATCAGGACATACACTGTGTATAACAGGACTGTGGTGACATCAGGACATACACTGTATATAACAGGACTGTGGTGATATAGTGACATCAGGACATACACTGTATATAACAGGACTGTGGTGATATAGTGACATCAGGACATACACTGTATATAACAGGACTGTGGTGATATAGTGACATCAGGACATACACTGTGTATAACAGGACTGTGGTGATATAGTGACATCAGGACATACACTGTATATAACAGGACTGTGGTGATATAGTGACATCAGGACATACACTGTATATAACAGGACTGTGGTGATATAGTGACATCAGGACATACACTGTATATAACAGGACTGTGGTGATATAGTGACATCAGGACATACACTGTGTATAACAGGACTGTGGTGATATAGTGACATCAGGACATACACTGTATATAACAGGACTGTGGTGATATAGTGACATCAGGACATACACTGTATATAACAGGACTGTGGTGATATAGTGACATCAGGACATACACTGTGTATAACAGGACTGTGGTGATATAGTGACATCAGGACATACACTGTATATAACAGGACTGTGGTGATATAGTGACATCAGGACATACACTGTGTATAACAGGACTGTGGTGATATAGTGACATACACTGTGTATAACAGGACTGTGGTGATATAGTGACATCATGACATACACTGTATATAACAGGACTGTGGTGATATAGTGACATCAGGACATACACTGTGTATAACAGGACTGTGGTGATATAGTGACATACACTGTGTATAACAGGACTGTGGTGATATAGTGACATCAGGACATACACTGTGTATAACAGGACTGTGGTGACATCAGGACATACACTGTATATAACAGGACTGTGGTCATATAGTGACATCAGGACATACACTGTATATAACAGGACTGTGGTGATATAGTGACATCAGGACATACACTGTGTATAACAGGACTGTGGTGATATAGTGACATCAGGACATACACTGTGTATAACAGGACTGTGGTGATATAGTGACATCAGGACATACACTGTATATAACAGGACTGTGGTGATATAGTGACATCAGGACATACACTGTGTATAACAGGACTGTGGTGACATTATGACATACACTGTGTATAACAGGACTGTGGTGACATCACAAGTAGAAAAATGACACAGTGATTGCACATCTTGTAACAATGACACTACAAAGCAACAACATTTTTGTACAATCTCAGATACTGCAGAATATGCTTTCGTCTGGCACTTTACCATTGATGCCGGATTAAAGGTTTTACTGCGGTATTTTTTTTTTAATAATTTTTTGTTGTTTATTTTCCTATGACTCTACTACTAGATGGCTCAGTGGTTAAGTCTTTTGCCTTCAATAATGAGGTCACAGGGTGACGTCTGCATTAGCTTTGCATGTTTTCCCTTTTCTGACACTATGGAATACACTTTGTATAGATGTATGTGCCAGAGACTACCGTACTCTATGCTCCTCCAGTTCTGCATTTTCTTGGCCTCTGAGGGAGAATATAATGCGATTTTATAGGTCAGAACAAGAACCTTTGAAGACATGAATAATCGTATGGATATAATGGAGTCTGGTTAACAGGCTTTCCACTGTGTCGGAGGCAGTCAGTGTAAACATGCAGAATCCCGCACAGCTGGGTACCTCTGACCCTCTGCCCTAGATGTGGCCAAGTGTCTATGGTCTCGTGAAGGGAACACAGGGGCCATTGTTCTCCATTCAAAGAACTCTAATTGGTTTTCCCATTCACTTTCCAGCCTAAACTCCTGCCTGGACTGCAAATGGCTTCAAGGGTTTTTCTTCCGTCTGCTTTCTAGCAATGACCTTGATATTTGCAGTGAATACCTACATAAAAAGGTTTTCTCACCACCGTCATTTCTTATCATTGTATTCTCGTTTGGAATTCTCGTTCTCGTTTGGAAAAACAGATTTTATTTAACCCCTTCCCACACATTGCTGTACTGTACTTCATAGTTCAGGCCCTGCCACTGTTTCCACGCAACTTATTTGAGGCCTTTTTGTGGGAAAAAAAGAAGAAAAAAAAAATCACAAAAACTGCCTCTTCATGTTTCACTCCAAAAATGCAGTTTTTGTGGCTGTTTTGCAAAAATAGTGGGTTTTAATCTTGAGTTTTTTTCCGATGTTTTTTTTTTAGATCACTAAAAGTCATGTGATTTGTTAATCATGTGACTTAAAGGGGTACTCCGCTTTTGGAACAAACTGTTCCGAATGCTGGAGCCGGCGCAGGGAGCTCATGACATTATAGCCCCGCCCCCTCATGGCATCACTCCCCGCCCCCTCAATGCAAGTCTATGGGAGGGGGCGTGACAGCCGTCACGCCCCCTCCCATAGACTTGCAATGAGGGGCGGTGAGTGACGTCACGAGTGCGCGGCGCTGGCTCCAGCATTCGGAGCAGTTTGTTCCAAACGCTGAGCAGGGGAGTACCCCTTTAAGGGTTTCTACTGTAGAATTGTGGGGTGGAAAAATGCCAATGTTTAACCCACATTGCCAAGATTACCTGAAAAAACGCCATAGTCTAGAGTTTTGAAAACTGCAACTAGCCTAAAATCGCAAATGAAGAGTTAAAAAAAAAAATGCCAATTGGGTTTGGCGTCTCATATTTCCCTTTTGACTCCCATCTGACATTTTTTTGCTCAAGAAAAACACCATGCAGCAAATTGGGTGTTTATGCAAAAAAATTAAATAAAAACCCTTCAAATTAAAACATCATGTTAAAACAAATGAATATCATGTAGAATCTGAGCAATCTGAATCTGTACATCTCCCAAACCACATCCTATTGTCTTCTGTGTTTTTAATAGATTTAAAGGGGTACTCCGGTGGAAAACGTTTATTTATTTATTTATTTTTTTTTAATCAACTGGTGCCAGAAAGTTAAACAGATTTGTAAATTACTTCTATAAAAAAATCTTAATCCTTCCAGTACTTAGCTGCTGAATACTACAGAGAAAACATAAAAGCTAAATTTTCAGTGGCCAGGATATGGCTTTGCCCCATTGAATGGGCTTATCAACATCCAAATGGAAGCATACTCCGTGACATTTAGAGGTCAAATCTGTGCTAGAAGCCCAAATATGTGCATGGTGTTCCCACGTGGCACCTAGGCTGCAGAATTTCCAAGATTTGCATGAATAGTCTGCAACAGAATTCATCCACATGTTACAGGAAAAACGCACACAGAATTTACGAGAAAACTGTCCTAGGTTGTGGATTTCAGAGACGTTAATAGTTATTCACAGGATAGAGAACAACTCGCTCAGTGGTCTTCAACCTGCGGACCTCCAGATGTTGCAAGGGCCTGAAAAATTCACCTGCCCGGCGCCCCGAACTGCATGTCCCGGGCATCGGGCGATAGGAATTCCACATCCCTGTCATATTGGCATGTGATGGGAGCTTCTTAAAGGGGTACTCCGGTGGAAAACTATATATATTTTTTAATTAACTGGTTCCAGAAAGTTAAACAGATTTGTAAATCACTTCTATTAAAAAAAAATCTTAATTCTACCAGTACTTATTAGCTGCTGAATACTACAGAGGAAATTCTTTTCTTTTTGGAACACAGAGCTCTCTGCTGACATCATGACCACAGTGCTCTCTGCTGACATCTCTGTCCATTTTAGGAACTGTCCAGAGCAGCATTTGTTTGCTATGGGGATTTTCTTCTACTCTGGACAGTTCCTAAAATGGACAGAGATGTCAGCAGAGAGCACTGTGTTCCAAAAAGAAAATAATTTCCTTTGTAGTATACAGCCCCCAAAAAAGTACTGGAAGGATTAAGATTTTTTAATAGAACTAATTTACAAATCTGTTTAACTTTCTGGCACCAGTTGATTTAAAAAATAAAAATAAATAAATAAAAAAAAGTTTTCCACCGGAGTACCCCTTTAACTGTTTGGTGTTTCTGCCGGTCCTGCTGGGCCTTATATCGCAGTGCCTGTGAATTTGCAAATTTTTTGGCAGATTACTCAGGGATTTAATGTGCACTGCATGAAAGGTATGCCATGTATTTTAAAGTCTACAGCTCTGTTTTCCAACCGGGGTGCCTCCAGCTGCTGCAAAACTACAACTCCCAGCATGCCTGGACAGCCTTTGGCTGTCCAGGCATTCTGGGAGTTGTAGTTTTGCAACAGCTGGAGACACCTTAATTAAAAAACACTGGCCTACAATTTGGCGCAAAAACCACTTAGAGTTTTTTCTGCTGCTTGCAAATGGGGGTTTAAAAAAATTCTCTAGCAATGTATTGTAATTTAATGCAAATCTTTCAGAGTCTGCACTGAAAGTCTGCTGTGTCTGAACATGATCTAGAGAGAATATCCACCCTTAGGGCTCGTTCACACGGGCGGATCCACAGCGTATTTAATGCTGCGGATCCACCGACGATGGACCCCTACAGTGTGCCTCAGATCGCACACATGCGCGCGGCGACTCGCACATTGCAGCAATGTGTCTGCTTGTAGCGGCGGAGCAGGCACATCTGGAAGCACACTTTAGGGGTCCATCGTTGGCGCATCCGTAGCGTAAAATACGCTGTTGATCCACCCGTGTAATCGAGCCCTTAGGGAGTATTCACACGTACAGTATTCTGCGCAGGTTTGATGCGCAGGATTAGAAGCTGTGTTCTGTCATTTAGTTTACATTGAAATCTGCAGCAGAAAATCCTGCGCATCTAATCTGCCCAATGATCAGCGCTGTTCTCCCCGGTTTGCCACAATCTCAATCCTGAAGTCCCGTTATAAGTTATAAGTAATGTGGTCATCTAGAGAAGGGGGACAGAGATTGCTGCAAGCCTCAGAGTGATATGCTTAAAGGGTACCTCTCATCAAAAAAACTTTTGATATATTATAGATTAATGTATGCAGAATAACTTTACAATTGTATGTTATTAAAAAAATATGCTTCTTTCTATTTAATTTTCCACTTTGAAGAAATGACCACTAGGGGTCTCCCTACCAGTCCTGGCAGCAAGCACTTCAGACTCATGCTGGAGTCCTAAACACTACGAGCTGCCAGTCTGCTTTGTTCACAAAGGAGAACACTCAGAGCTGCCAGCCTGCTTTGTTCACAGCCTGTTTGGCTGTGAACAAAGCAGGCTGGCCGCTCTGAGTGTTTAGAACTCCAGCATGAGTCAGAAATGCTTGCTAACAAGACTGATCGGGAAAAATACAATAGAAAGAAGCATATTTTTCATTAACATGCTATTGGAAAGTTAGTCAACATTCATTAATCTAAAATATATCAAAAGTTTATTTGATTAGAGGTACCCTTTAAACTTCTTCCTGCTCATTCTAATAATCTGTGCTAAGACCCCGACCTTTGAGAACTTTTTTTAAAATTTTTTTGTGATAAGTAGACTTAGGCTTGTTTCACACTACAAAAATTCTCAGTTTTTTAAACATCTGTATGAAGTTCCGTCTGAAAACCAGCTGAAAAGGCAGTAACAAAATCCTATATGTCCGATAGAAAATCCCATTATAGTGTATGGGATTTTTCTAATAGATGTTTTAACCCGTTATAGTCCGTTATTGATATAGTTCATGAACTATTTTCTCCCGTTACTATCTTCCGTCACAAAATAATGTCCGTTATCAATAACAGACTATAACGGGTTAAAACGTCTATTAGAAAAATCCCATACACTATAATGGGATTTTCTATCGGACATATAGGATTTTGTTACTGCCGTTTTCAGCTGGTTTTCAGACGGAACTTCGTACGGATGTTTAAAAACGGAGAATTTTTGTAGCGTGAAAGGGGCCTTAAATACATGATTTGTGATACCGAGCTTCAAATCACCTGCATATGCATAGATTCAAAATGTTAACACTTTGTCTGCCCTGTCATGTGGCTTCCTTTAGTGTCCCCAGGGCCCCTTGCACCTGTCCCCCCCCCCCCCCCCTGTACATATGTTCTGCAGTGTATTGAATTATGAAATGTATCTTTAAGAGTAATGTCATGTGATTGTTACCCAGGAGGTACCAGTGACAGGGAGATCCCAGGGGTGACCTATGGGCTCCCTGCTTGTCTCCCCCATATAAGCCCTGGGTGGAGTTAGCTTCTCTCTCTTTTCAAGTCTTGTCTAGTGTGTGTGTCCAGAGTGTTGGAGACCTCAAAGTCCAGTCCTGCAGCCACCATCAAATGAAGTAAACTAAAGTCACCGCTTTATGAGTCAAGTCAAGTCAGTCCCTGTCATCTGTCAAGTCAGCGTAGTCTGCATTCAATTGTCCAGTCCTACTACAAGTCCCAGCAAGCCCTTAAGGTCTCTGCATCACTGGTCACCTCCTTGGGCCCTGGCTGCACTGTATAGACTTTACCACCTGTCTACCCTCAGTAAAGCTACCGTTGTCCATAACTCGGAGTCTTTATTGCCCCCGTGCCTGGCCCAGGATCTAGCGGTATACCATCGGGGGTTTTAGGCTAAATTACGCCCTGGCTTTACGAATACAAGGGGTTAATTCCATCTGCCCCTAGGGTAAGAACATCTATCCTCCTCACACCCCGCTACCACAGAACCTTACTGCATACCGCTCTATAGTGAATAAAATGACAATATGCAGTAAGGTTCCTCTAATAGCTGGCAGAACATTTGGGTCTATGAAGGAAATGCCGGAGCTCTGTATCAGGAAAAAAACAAATAAACTCCTACTACTATACAAAATATTTTAAGAAAAATAATAGGCACAAAACGTTGTACCTAAAGGTAAAGATACACTAAGGACCTGCATTTTGATAGTAAATAATTAGCTTTTTCTTGCAGACCTATAATCTCCTGTTGTGGACATTAATTTGCAGATAGGAACCAGACTGACACCTATCGGAGTAACCTAGTAAATGTATTTATGCAATGCTATTGACAAGTTTTAATTAAAATATGGACATCTTAGGAGCAAAAAGATTTATACAAATAAAGGATACGAGTCTGAATTATGAATCATAGTATTGTGGTGTTTTTTTAATTTTTTTAAGAACAAGGGATATTTACTTTACTTTATATTTAATTTATATTACTGAGCTCAAACGCATGAAAGCCAATATCAGGATCTTGTCAGGGTCTGTGATGGTTCTATTATTACTTGAGAGAGGAGCCACAGTCATGGCCGTAAAGGTTGGCACCCCTGATATTTTTCAAGAAAATTAGGAATTTCTCACAGAAAAGGATTGCAGTAACACATGTTTTTTCTATACACATGTTTATTCCCTTTGTGTATTGGAACTAAACCAAAAAAGGAGGAAAAAAAAGCAAATTGGACATAATGTCACACCAAACTCCAAAAATGGACAAAATTACCCTTTCAAAATTGTGGAAAAATAAGATTGTTTCAAGCATGTGATTCTCCTTTAAACTCACCTGGGGCAAGAAACAGATGTGGGCAATATAAAAATAACACTGGAAAGCAGATAAAAAGGAGAGAAGTTCACTTAGTATTTGCATTGTGCATCTATGTGTGCCACACTAAGCGTGGACAACAGAAAGAGGAGAAGAGAACTGTCTGAGGACTTGAGAACCAAAATTGTGGAAAAATATCAACAATCTCAAGGTCCATCTCCAGAGATCTAGATTTGCCTTTGTGCACAGTGCGCAACATTATCAAGAAGTTTGCAACCCATAGCACTGTAGTTAATCTCCCTGGGCGTGGATGGAAGAGAAAAATTGATGAAAGGTGTCAACGCAGGATAGTCCAGATGGTGGATAAGCAGCCCCAAACAAGTTCCAAACATATTCTCTGCAGGCTCAGGGAGCATCAGTGTGCATCAGCGTGAACTATCCGTCGACATTTAAATGAAATGAAACACTATGTCAGGAGACCCAGGAGGACCCCACTGCTGACACAGAGACATAAAAAAGCAAGACTACATTTTGCCAAAATGAACTTGAGTAAGCCAAAATCCTTCTGGGAAAACATCTTGTGGACAGATGAGACCAAGATAGAGCTTTTTGGTAAAGCACATCATTCTACTGTTTACCAAAAACGGAATGAGGCCTACAAAGAAAAGAACACAGTACCTACAGTGAAATATGGGGGAGGTTCAATGATGTTTTGGGGTTGTTTTGCTGCCTCTGGCACTGGGTCTCTTTCAATAAGAGAGACCAAGAGCAGTTTGTAAATGAAGAGTGGTCCAACATTCCGGCTGAGAGGTGTAAGAAGCTTATTGATGGTTATAGGAAGCGACTGATTTTAGTTATTTTTTTCTAAAGGGTGTGCAACCAAATATTAAGTTAAGGGTGCCAATAATTTTGTCCAGACCATTTTTGGAGTTTGTTGTGACATTATGTCCAATTTGCTTTTTTTCCTCCCTTTTTTTTTTGTTTAGTCCCAATACACACAAAGGGAATAAACATGTGTATAGCAAAACATGTGTTACTGCAATCCTTTTCTGTGAGAAATACTTAATTTTCTTGAAAAATGTCAGGGGTGCCAACATTGGAGGCCTGGGATTAGGCCTAGTGGGTTCAGTCATATTGGGGGAGGTTTATCAAAACCTGTCCAGAGGAAAAGTTGCCCATAGCAACCAATCAGGTCGCTTCTTTAATTATTAACAAGGCCTCTGCAAAATGAAAGAAGCAATCTGATTGGTTGCTATGGGCAACTTTTCCTTTGCACAGGTTTTGAAACATCTACCCCAATGTGTTCCAAACTGAATATGTGTTTGTACTAAGGAAATTGTGAACGGGGTCCTTCAGAGCAGGGCCGGGGAGACAAGGTTTTAGGACTCTGAGAGCAGGAATAAAGGAGTCTGATGAGTGGAAAAAGAAGCATTTTTCAGTAATAAGATATATTAGGAAGTTTCTTGTACTATTGATTTGTGGAAGGTTGTGTATTATTGGCGGTACACTTTAAAGTAGCACTTTTATGCAGCGCCTCATCCATAAGATGGAAAAGAGAGCCGTGTCTGAGGAAATATGGTATAAGGCTTAAGTGCTAAAGAGGTTCCCTTTAATAATTCAGACTCTAAGCTCATGTTTATTCAGTGTATAAATACAATCTCTTTCCGATACTACCGCTAAATATCAAAGAGGATGAATGCGGAGCTCACCCTTTGTCATCTGAAAAATGTTTATACCAAAGGAATACGATAAAGAGGAAATAGCCTTGGATTACTGACCACAGCAGCAGAAAGATTTCAGAAGAATTATAAAAAAAAAAAAATATATAGCAGCCTGTTTTTAGCTTAACCCTTTGGAGTGATGACACTGTGATTTTGGTACACTGACTGCTGGTATTGAGCTCCTGAGAGTCCAATCCATAGTGCACAACTATTCTTAATTCTCTCCATTTCAGGGATCAGGACCATAGCTAGACTGCTTGTCAGTAGTACACACACATGACTTAATTTCCCTTACTTGTCTGGCCAATGACAGAAAAGCACTTTGCTCTGTTATACCATGACATAATGCTAGAGAAGGTGCACTGGGCTGGCGGCACCGGGCTGGAAGATGATTTGCACAGTACTTTACGATCAATGGCATGTGGTGTGTTTGGGAGGGGAGTAGGTAGGTAGAAGGGGTTACTAATGCACTAGGTTTGCAAAGTGGCTAAGAAATATGACAAAATGCACATTGGTTATCAAACAGAGGGAAGTTATTTGAAATGTCTATCTCATTTAAAGGGCCTTCCCATTTTAGGTCATTTCTGTATTTCTTTTTTTTTTCACTACTGTCAAGATTTTGTCTTATTTTACTCTCATTGGGGGAGATTTATCAAAACCTGTCCAGGGGGAAAGTTGCTGAGTTGCCCATAGCAACCAATCAGATCGCTTCTTTAATTTTTTGAAAAGGCCTCTAAAAAATGAAAAGTGATCTGATTGGTTGCTTTGGGCAACTCAGCAACTTTTCCTCTGGACATGTTTTAATAAATCTCATCCATTGACTGGAAACATTCTGTTTTATATACAGAACTATTATAGACCTAATAATTAACTAAATAAATTAACAGCTTAAAGTTTGCTAAAATTGTATCCAGTTTATGAGGGTACTCCGCTGCTCAGCGTTTTGAACAAACTGTTCCGAAAGCTGGAGCCGGGAGCTCGTGATGTCATAGCCCCATCCCCTCATGACGTCAGGACCCGCCCCCTCAATGCAAGTCTATGGGAGGGGGCGTGGCGACCGCCACGCCCCCTCCCATAGATTTGCATTGAGGGGGCGGGGCTATGACATCACAAGCTCCCGGCGCTGGCTCCAGCATTCGGAACAGTTTGTTCAAAACGCTGAGCAGCGTAGTACCCCTTTAAAGCGGTTGTCTGGCTTTGGAAATCCATTTCTGAATACTCTAAAAAGGAAGTCTCTGTAATGTCTCATTTTCCCTTTGGGAGGCGCTACAGAGCAGTTGAAACTAACAGCCAGCTTTCATAGCAGAAAAAGGCTATGTTCACACAGCGGAATTTCTGAAGCGCCGCACAAATCCCATTTAGGAAAGCTTGCTAAATGGAATTGACTTAAATGGGATTCCGCTGCGGAATTCTACAAAAAATAAGACTGGTCTTATATTTTTGCGAGAAGCGGTATTTCCACAGCGGAATCTCTCAGGGGACTGTGGAATCCATTGAAATTAATAGGTTGTTGATTTCGGCTGAATTTTCGGCTGAATTCCGCACATAAATTCTACCGGCTATGGAGACATCTGTGTCTTCTTAGCCGGTTTTGGCAGAACACCCGAACGTTTCAGAGTAAATCAGAATGTTCCAGACCCTGCTCCTTACACATCTTTCATGCTGCCTGCAGGTTTAAGAGGATTAGGAGAGTATTATCATAAGTAGCATGTCCCTTATAGGTTAAAAAGGAAGCGCGCTGGATGGAATGTATTGCACTCCTGAGGAGATGTATAAATCTGTATGCAGTAGAGGAGACACTTGTCACCAGCCGGTGCATTCAATACACTGGACCTGTTTACATCTAGAAAGAAGAGCTAAAAACGTGCTGTCATGTGACCAAGATTTCCTGTCCGCCATGTAGGAGGAAACAAGATGTAAAATGTTAGTAGTACAATAAAAGCCTCCAATTAACCTTTCCAAATGGAAACGTGTTTGGTGTTCTCCGCATCGTGAGCTTCTCAGTTCTGGTGTGTCTGGGGATGAAGGATGTCACCGCATCCAGGGTCTTCTTGTCTGTATTTGGGAAATTCATTTTTTTTTTTTTTTACTTTTCTCTAATTATCCAGCCTTGAGACGTCAGTTCGAGATGCTGTTTGTATTGTGTTTTGTCCAGTCCTATAGAAATGGAGACAAATCATTGTTTATTGAACTCTTGTAGAACTTTCTATTGTATTTTAGGTTTACTTGTTTCACCATTTTTAACTCTATATGGTATATTGCATCTTGTACTGATATGGAGGATGTATAATAGTTATACAGTATTAGCTAAACAAAATAGGTCAGTTTGATTTCAATAGTTACTGTTCTTTTATAGGGGTTCTCCAGCATAAGAGGATTTTAGTACGTACCTGGCAGACAGTAATGGACATGCTTAGGAAGGATCCGCGCTTGTCTTGGGCTAAATGGCTATGTTGTGAGATTACCAGAACACTGTGGCTAGCTTTTTGTGAACTGGTATTTCCTGTTTGAGTTTTCTTCTTTGCCTAAAAATCCCATAATTCCATTTTCCTCCCTCCCACACATCAGCCACCCCACTAATTGAAACATAAATTAGCTGCATCCATTCAAAAGACCTGTGGTTTTCAATCAGGGTGCCTACAGCTGTTGTATTAGTTGCAGAGTGATCTCCCTCCCACCAAGCGATCGCTCCACCCATTGAAGCAGACAGGCCCCCTGTCATCAGCTGACTAGTGATGTCAGGTCTCGGCCACATTGCAACCTGGGAAAAAGCTGAGACAACAGTCATTTTGTATGCTGTTAAAAATAAATATTGGGGTGAAAATCAAATAAGAATTGTGAGAAAACCGTCACACACAGGTACAGACATTATATTATGAACTACACTAACTTTACAGCCCCTGTAGCATAGTCAAATAAAAAAAATCCTGGAATACCCCTTTAACAAACTTCCTTGTATTTTATAGTTCATGTGATATCGAGCATATTTGTAAATCACTTACAATCTCTCACTTCCAAATCATATCATAAAATAATAAAATCTTGAAGTCTTAGCCACTAGGTGTCCCTCTTTCCTGCAAGCTGAGCTTTTGTGACTCCTTCAGAGGATCCACACTGTGCCTGGCAAGTAAATCATCGTTTTCCTCTCATCTCTGACCAGGCAGAAAGTTTTAAGCAGCTGTTTCTTGTGTAGCTTGTCATCAGCAATTCAATGCTTAGACCCTGCCTGCTTTTGTGATATGCCCCCTTTCTTGCTGTAGTTCTCTCTCCCCCTCCCTTCATCTTGTCATCTTTAGTACATCTTCATCATCAACAGTTCACTGCTTAGACCAGGGCTGCTTTTGTGGTATAACCCCTTCCTTGGTGTAATCCTCTTTCCCTTTAGCTTGTCATCATCGTAACCATTATCAACAGCAACTCACTGCTTAGACCAGGGCTACTTTTATGATATAACCTTCATTTCTTTAATTATTTCTTTAATGTAATCATCATAATTGGCAGCAGCACTTCACTTCTTTTACCAGAGCTCTTTTCTATGTGTACATTTTACATAAATTTACAACAGAAACCTAATATATAAATAAATATACCGTAATGTATATCTTTACAGATTTCTGTATGTAGATTTCGGTCATGTGGCGTAATTGCTGTATCAGCCCTGACACATGCGGTGAATAAAACTGTTTCATATTTATTAAGCGTCAGAAAGGTCTCTTATGTGACTCCAGCAGAATCCATTATGAGGATTAATAGTGCGGAACAACATGATTGATACAACCAACACATCAGTACATCTCCATTGAAGACATTCATTTACCATTTCAGGAGAGAAAATAATTACTTGGTGGGAAGCAAAGCCGGGAATCCATTAGTGTGATTTGTAGCTTTATTAGGTATAATTATTATTATTTGTATTAGACTTTTGATATGATTTTTATTTATTTTGGGGATTGGAATAATTTGCATACAATTTATACTGGGGACCATTTCTATAGAATGTCATACTGTCAGTGCACTGTGCCTTATATCCGCCACCAAGGCACATATCAGGGGAAATAAAATCATTCTCAGAAAATATCATGGTCTTAGGTGTCATTAATACCGTTATATCTATAAATTATAAGGGTTGTTTCTAGTACCCTATTAGGACAATCGTATTCAACAAAAGGGAGCCCTCATCTGATCGTTTTTTTAATATTTATTTTTGGGGGTGGCAAGATGAGCAAAATAACAATACGGTCATTTTTATTTTTATAAATTTTTTTAAATGGTGTACACCGTGCGGTATAAATGACATGCAATCTTTTTTTCTACAGGTCGGTACAATAATGGTGATCTCACTTTTTTATGTTTGATATGGTGATACTTTTCTATGTTTTTCTTCCTTTTCACAACAAAATCATTAATAACTTTTTTTTTATTCTGACACATTTTTATTTTTCAGCAGACACAGTTGCTTGATTCTTTGCGGGACGAGCTGTATGTTATTCTTGATCCTATTTTTGCCATACATGCTACTTTTTTTTAATCATTTTTTTTCAGCTTTTTTGGAGGAAAGGTCACCAAAATTAGCAATTGTAAATTTTTTTTTTTTTTTTATTTAAACTGTGTTCACCATGCGGGATTAATAATAATATAGTTTTATAGTGTAGAGTATATAGGTTGTTACTGATGTGGTGATGTGGTAATACCTAATATGTATATATATATTTTTTTTTGTACTAATATAGGGCTTTGTTGGTTGGGAATGTGATCACTTTTTATGTATCAGTCCACAGCCGCAGGATCTGAATGTTGACATATATATATATATATTTTTTTACTAATATAGGGCTTTGTTGGGAATGGGGAAGTTGCTGTTCTTTATTAAACTTTATTAATTTACTTATTTAACTGACCACCTCGGAGGCCATCAGAACCCCGCAATCCCATTGCGTGGTATCCGATGGGTGACAGGGGGAGCTCTCTCCCCCTGTCAGACCTGTAGAGGCTGAAGTCTCACTGACCACGGCATCTACAGGGTTATCTCTCAGGATCGGCGCTCTGCTCCTAACAGCTGTGGTGACTGCCCGTTCTCTATGCTCCAGCCCCTTCTCATCCCACAAGCACTCTGCGATGGGTAGTAGTAATTACATTCCCGCTATGATATAGTTAAATGCTTGCATGGTGCTAGTACACAATTTTTTTAAAAATCATCCTTCAGTGCACCACCTTGTACTATCTCCCCTCTGACTTTTTACCCCATTGCGCCAAAGTGTGAGACTTCTTTACAAATACTGTTCACAGATAGTCTTGTAAGTCAGGTCTGAGCTGGTGTAGATATACAACAAGTTGAGGAATTGGCGACAAATTGTGTGAGAAGTTGCCCACAAAACGTTACTGTAACCAGACTATGGCATAGCTACGCAATAAAAAAATAAAAAAAGCATCTGAAGCAAAAGTCGCAGTAAAAAGTCTCTAAATTGCAACTGCATGTGACAAATCAACACCATAAAAACAGGGTATAACCAATGACGTTGATTCCATCTACGAATTTGATACATGTTCAATCTTGGCCATAACTTGGATGAATCCTGGTCATGGTTACCTTTTTGTAATTTTATTCCTGTAATTTGAAAAATCATATGTACATTGGGTTTTGAAAACTAATTGCCATTATTGGTTTTCTTTAAAAGCCCCGGTAAAGACAGGGTGAGGAAAATAGTCAGAATCATAGATCATAATTTTTTTTTGCATGTAGCGCTCTTTATAATAAGGATGCGTTCACACTGAGGAATTCAAGAGGAATTTACTCGAGTAATTCCTCTTGAATTCTCCGCTTAGAAATAATTAAAGGGGTATTCCAGGAAAAAACTTTTTTTTATATATCAACTGGCTCCAGAAAGTTAAACAGATTTGTAAATTACTTCTATAAAAAAATCTTAATCCTTTCAGCACTTATGAGCTTCTGAAGTTAAGGTTGTTCTTTTCTATGTACCGTAAGTCCTCTCTGATGATACGTGTCTCGGGAAACGCCCAGTTTAGAAGAGGTTTGCTATGGGGATTTGCTTCTAAACTGGGGGGTTCCCGAGACAGGTGTCATCAGAGAGCACTTAGACAGAAAAGAACAACTCAACTTCAGAAGCTCATAAGTACTGAAAGGATGAAGATTTTTTAATAGAAGTAATTTACAAATCTGTTTAACTTTCTGGAGCCAGTTGAGATATAGATATATGTATATATATATAAGTTTTTTCCTGGATAACCCCTTTAACATCTGCTTTGATATTGAATTCAATGTATTTTACTCTGCACTGCTCAAACTGCGTAAATTCCGCCCGCGGAATTCCATTCCGCTAGAAGAGCAGAAGTCCATTGAAGTCAATGATAAAAAAAATTCCGCTTGAAATCGTTTCCGCATGGAATTTGCGCAAAAAAAATAAATTAATAAAAAGTGAAATTTCAATTGGTGGTTTGTAGTCCAGCAAAAAAAAAAACAAAAAAAAAAAAAAACAAAAAAAAAAAAAAACAGTTTCCTCCTAAATTTCTCGCGAAAAAAAAACAACTTAAATTCCGTAGCGGAATTTTTACGCAAGGATTCCTCTCCTATTCCTCAGTGTGAACGCACCCTAAGGGTATGTTCACACTACGTCATTCCCGCGGAATTACGCGAACGGAATTACGCGCCGAGAACATAAACATCAGTGTGAATGGGTTTCCGCGAGACCCGTTCACACGGCGGACAATTCCGACGCTGAAACTGTTCCGCGCGAAGAAAGAACATTTTCATTCTTTGCGCGGAAGTCCGTGAACACTGCATAGCCGTCAATGGTGACGGCGCAGTGCCGCGCGGTCCTACCGCCAAAGTATTTTGCCGGCGGCCGCCAAAATAGAATCTCCGCTCGCGGAATTCTGCAAACGGAGATTCCGTTCACAATCCGTAGTGTGAACATACCCTAATAGTAAGTAAACGTAAGTACAGAGTGTGTTGGTATATCTGCAATACCTGCTTTTAGCCACTAGATGTCACCTTTGTAACTTCAGGAAGCGAGAAACTGTAACTTGTCATAATGTGACCACTTTTATGTATCTGTTCACAGCCGCAGGATCTGAATGTTGACATTTTTTCACTTTGAGGGTTTCCGACATTAACCTTTCTGCAAACAGTATCACTGACGAATTATGTTCTTAGAAAGGGGGCAAAGCGGCAGCCGGTTGCTTTGATTCCTTACCATGACCTAAATGTTGAAATAAATATTCTATATTCTGTTTGCTTAGTGCAATGTTTCCCAACCAATGTGCCTCCAGCCGTTGTAAAACTACAACTCCCAGCATGCCCAGACAGCCAAAGGCTGTCTGGGCATGCTGGGAGTTGTAGTTTTACAACAACTAAATACACCCTGGTTGGTAAAAAGTGTATAAATCCTCCTACAAGTAGATGCCTTTTGGTCTATATTTTTTTTCGTGCACTAAATACCTAGAAAGGGGAATATTTGCATTCAGCTGGGAACAGTCTCAAGGTTTGCATCAAAAAACCTGTAAAGTTTGTCAGCAGATGTTGTATGTTTGCCTTTCTGTAATCTAAAGGATTTACATGTAAGGCCAAGTTCACATTAGCGTTAAAGGGGACCTCCGGTGGAAGAAATTTTTTTTTTTAATCAACTGGTGCCAGAAAGTTAAACAGATTTGTCAATTATTTCTATTTAAAAATCGTAATCCTTCCAGTACTTTTCAGCTGCCGTATGATCCACAGGAAGTTCTTTTCTTTTTGAATTTCCTTTCTGTCTGAACACAGTGCTCTCTGCTGACACCTCTGTCCATTTTAGGTACTGTCCGGAGCAGGATAGGTTTGCTATGGAGATTTGTTCCTGCTTTGGACAGTTCCTGACATGGACAGAGGTGTCAGCAGAGAGCACTGTGGTCAGACAGAAAAGAAGTTCAAAAAGAAAAGAATTTCCTGTGGATCATACAGCAGCTGAAAAGTAATGAAAGGATTAAGATTTTTAAATAGAAGTCATTTACAAATCTGTTTACAGCAGCTGATGAATACTTGAAGGATTAAAGGGGTACTCCGGTGCAAAAAAGTAAAAAATTTTTTTCATATGAACTGGTGCCAGAAAGTTAAACAGATTTGTAAATTACTTCTATTAAAAAATCTTAATCCTTCCAGTACTTATTAGCAGCTGTTTGATAAAGAGGAAAATCTTTATTTTTTGAATTTCTTTTTTGTGTTGTCCACAGTGCTCTCTGCTGACACCTCTGTCCGTGTCAGGAACTGTCCAGAGCAGGAAAACATCCCCGTTTCAAACCTATGCTACTCTGGACAGTTCCTGACACGGACAGAGGTGTCAGCAGAGAGCACTGTGGACAACACAAAAAAGAAATTCAAAAAGTAAAGAATTTCCTCTGTAGCAAACAGCTGCTAAAAAGTACTAAAAGGATAAAGATTTTTTAATAGAAGTAATTTACAAATCTGTTAAACTTTCTGGCACCAGTTCATAAAAAAAAAAAAAAAAAAAAAAATTTCCACCGGAGTACCCCTTTTAAGAGTCCGTTCTAGCAAAGACCGTTCAAATTATGGGCGCTCACGGAAACCTGAGGGTCCCCTTTCAAAGTCAGTGGGAGCTGTCAGTATCCACTATGCTCCGACCCATACAGGGTCCGTTCAGCGCAAGAAAAGGAGCCGAATAGACCCATAACAGTTCTGAGCCCAATGACAGTGTCCACATGTCTGCTGCTTACAGTATACAGTGTGGTCCCTCAAGTTACAATATTAATCGGTTCCAGGATGACCATTGTATGTTGAAACCATTGTATGTTGAGACCAGAACTCTATGGAAACCTGGGAATTGGTTCTAGAGGTACCAAAATGTCATCCAAAAATAGGAAAAAGTGAGGATTAAAGAAATAAGTAGATAACTAATATAGATAAAGCAAATCCTTATATATAAAAGTAAGAAAGATCTGCTGGGAGCTGTAATCACTGTCTATGTCAGTGTTTCCCAAGCAGGGAGCCTCCAGCTGTTGCAAAACTACAACTCCCAGCATGCCCGGACAGCCAAAGGCTGTCTGGGCATGCTGGGAGTTGTAGTTTTGCAACAGCTGGGGGCACCCTGCTTGGGAAACACTGGTCTATGTAGAGGACAGGAGCTTCTTCAGGGTCCTGTACAGTACACATAATGTCCTAAAAAAGTAATGGAGCCGCCCTCACCTGGTGTCCAAAGGAGCAGCTAACCCTGGTACAGGTAAAGAGTAGTACAGAACATGTAGTACCTCCCTGTACTGTAGGGGGCGCTACCAGACACCAGTCAGTGCATACGCTTCAGTAATACAGGGGTTTTACCAGTGAATGCCCATTCTGATTGGTCGGTTCTTCCGGCCATTGACCCGTTTCACAGATCTGGACTGTCTGTACATTGTATGTTGAGTCTAGTTTCTAGTTTCTTTACGATGGTAAAGAAAAGACCATTGTATGTTGAAACTATTGTAAGTTGAGGGATCACTGTATCTGGTTCATAGCTATTAAATTGTCTGGATGCCCACTGGGACCTGGAGCAGTATACTGAGCAAAGAAACCCAGTTATAGGACTGGCACATATTAGGCCTTTTTAATTCCTTATTCTAGTGTACCTGTCATATCACATAAAAAATGATGCTTCTATATGTTACTCACTAGGTCATGCAGATCATTACATCAGGGGCCTGAAACTCCGGGCCCACGGAACAAAATTTTGGGGCCTGATGATTTCTTCAGTCATTAAGCCCTGCTTCGGGTAAGCAGCGCTAAGGCTAGGTTCAGACTACGGAATTTCCGACAGAAATTCAGTCGTAAAATTTCCGTCCGAAATTCCGCTTGCTAAAATGTCTAGTGTAGTGAATGGGTTTCCGTTCACAAATTCACACTTCGGAATTTGTGAAGCTGAAAATCCGCTTAGAAAATCCGCTTAGAAATTTCCGCCTGAAGAATGGGGTTGCTCTTTTTTCAGGCGGAAATCCGTGCGGAACACATTGCAGTCTATTGGAGACTTCAGTGTCCGCGCGGTCCTAGCGCCGACTGATTCAGCCGGCGCTGGCCGCACTCGGAATCTCCGGGCGGAAATTTTCTGCCTGGAGATTCCGTAGTCTGAACCGAGCCTAAATGCCGGAAGACTTCACACACATCGGCACACACTGCTACTGTACCAAGATCTATTGGTGATGTCATCGCATCCACAGTGCAGGACGCCGGGACGCTGATGACCTGTGCGGCGCATGTGATGACATCACCTAATGTGCACATCCCCGCAAAGAAGGATCCTTATAGGCTGCAGCAGGGAGATGGAAGTACTGTAGCTGTGAAATTTAACTTAATTTGCCTAATTACTTGCCTAATAAAGGAGGACGTGCTTATCACCAGGGGCTAACCTATCTTCTTAGGGGGGATAATTGTTTAAATAGGAGGCCTATCTGCCGAGAGTAATATCTATCTGTGGGTCTGTATACCTATTGGGAATCCCTACCTTATCTTCAGGTAGGGCTCCCCAGTAGGTAGACAGGCCCCCAGATAGATATTGGGGGAGATTTATCAAAACCTGTGCAGAGAAAGAGTGGTGCAGTTGCCCATAGCAACCAATCAGATTGCTTCTTTCATTTTCCACAGGCCTCTAAAGAGGCCTGTGGAAAATGAAAGAAGCAATCTGATTGGTTGCTATGGGCAACTGCACCACTCTTCCTCTGCACAGGTTTTGATAAATCTCCCCCATTATCCCCATCAGGGATCATATCTATCTGGGGGCCTATCTACCTACTGCGGAGCCCTACCAGATGGGGGTCATATCTATATGGGGACCTATGTACTAAACTGGGGAGCCCTACCTAATGGGGGTCATATCTATCTGGGGGCATTATATGTGAGGGCCGCATGATGGGGGCATCATATGAGAGGGGCGCATGATGGGGGCATTATATGTGAGGGGTGCATGCGGCCTAGCCTCACCCAGCCGCTACCTCCTGTGGCCCCCAGATAATTTGAGTATGGGACCCCTGCTTTACATGTATGTTTATGTCTCTATCTTCTGTATTTGGCTCACAAATCCTTCTGTTCTGCTGCTCACTAATTCTGACATCCACTGCTCAGGAAGAGGTGGGTCTTTTAAGCACCGAGCCCGCCCTCACTCACCATGCATTCACTTTCTCCCTGAGTCTACTGTGCTGTGCTGGGTCTCTTCATCCAGTCACTGCAGGCTGCTCTGTAACCCCCTCCTCTCAGTTCTCAGACAGGAGTCTGTTAGGACAGGAGTGAGCACAGAGGAGTGATAGTCCCATCCTCACTTCCTGGACTTTGTCCCAGCCTGTGCTTGAGCTAGGATAAAGATGATACGGCAGATTACCGTATGTTCTGGATGGTATGGGGACCGCTAGTGAGATAACATTTTTTTGTGACGTATATTAGAAAGGTTAATGTTTTTGCTAAGATGTACAACATATCATATGTTTGTAATTCTGACAGAGCTCATTTAAAGGAACTTTGCTGTATTTTGCGACCGTGCTACGTTTGTTCCCCTCTCCTGCTAAGGCTGTCTGGGAATGCTGGAGCTGTAGTTTTGGGCACAATGTTTGGAAAATACTGGTACAGGGGATTCTCTACATGAGTTTGTCATATTTTTCCTATGCCAAATGTGGAAGTGCGTATTCAATGACATCCCTTTTATAATAAATAGCTTTATCTTATAAGAAAGGTTACTAGAGCCGAAATTAGCCTCACAACTGGCAGTGAAGTGAGATAGATACCTGCTGGCCAAGACTTTAGAGATTTTTTTTTTTCTGGGGTAAGGAGTAATTTTTTGTAAATTAAAGGGGTACTCCGGTGGAAAACCTTTTTTTTTTTTTTAATCAACTGGTGCCAGAAAGTTAAACAGATTTGTAGATTACTTATATTAAAAAAGCTTTACCCTTCCAGTACTTTTTAGCAGCTGTATGCTACAGAGGAAATTCTTTTCTTTTTGAATTTCTTTTTTGTGTTGACCACAGTGCTCTCTGCTGACACCTCTGTCCGTGTCAGGAACTGTCCAGAGCAGCATAGGTTTGCTATGAGGATTTTCTCCTACTCTGGACAGTTCCTGATACGGCATTAGGTGTCAGCAGAGAGCACTGTGGACAAGACAAAAAAGGTTCCTCTGTAGCATACAGCTGCTAAAAAGTACTGGAAGAATAAAGATATTTTAATAGAAGTCATTTACAAATCTGTTTAACTTTCTGGCACCAGTTGATTAAAAAAATGTTTTCCACCGGAGTACCCCTTTAAGTGATTTACAAATAAGTTAGGTAGTTGTTTGAAACAAGTGACCATTTAACAAGATTGTGTATGTGTGTATGTGTGTATGTGTGTGTATATATATATATATATATATATATATATTATACAAGCAATGTTGTAAAATGCACATTAGACATAACACCTTTAAAGCTTACAGCTTCTCATGGAGCATTGTAGGTTACAATCTCATACAATATCAGTAGGACAGGGGGATTTGGGACATGGTGGTTTTGTGGCCAGAAATCTGCTTTGTTACAATGGTGAAGCACATGACCACCTCGCAACACTGAAGAGAATCTGCGGCGCCTTCTCTCCTGACAAAGCAATGAAGTGGTCACAAGCGGAGGAGAACAATGGAATTACTCTTAAGTTTATTCTTCAGCCAAGTTCTGTTTTAGGGAAAGTAAAGTGATTTGCATGTGTGTGGCTTCTTGCGCACAGTTTTTACAGTGTACCAGATGGAGGTCAAAAGAGTGTTATTTTGGCCTCCATTGGGGCAGTATGTCAAGGTTTCCATTTATTTGATATAGTTAAATTAATCAATCTATATGTCTCTCATATTTTATCTATCTATCGAGCTATCTATCTCATATTTATCTATCTAATTATCTGTCTACAGTCAGGTCCATAAATATTGGGACATTGACACAGTTCTAACATTTTTGGCTGTATACACCACCGCAATGGATTTGAAATTAAACAAACAAGATGTGCTTTAACTGCAGACTGTCCGCTTTAATTTGAGGGTATTTACATCCAAATAAGGTGAAGGTTGTAGGAATTACAACAGTTTGCATATGTGCCTCCCACTTGTTAAGGGACCAAAAGTAATGGGACAATTGGCTTATCAGCTGTTCCATGTCCAGGTGTGTGTTATTCCCTCATTATCCCAATTACAATGAGCAGATAAAAGGTCCAGAGTTCATTTCAAGTGTGCTATTTGCATTTGGAATCTGTTGCTGTCAACTCACAAGATGAGATCCAAATTTCTGTCACTATTAGTGAAGCAAGCCATCATTAGGCTGAAAAAACAAAACAAACCCATCAGAGAGATAGCCAAAATATTAGGCGTGGCCAAAACAACTGGAACATTCTTAAAAAGAAGGAACGCATCGGGGAGCTCAGCAACACCAAAAGACCGGGAAGACCAAGGAAAACAACTGTGGTGGATGAGCGAAGAATTCTTTCCCTGGTGAAGAAAACCCCTTCACAACAGTTGGCCAGATCAAGAACACTCTCCAGGAGGTAGTTGTATGTGTGTCAAAGTCAACAATTAAGAGAAGACTTCACCAGAGTGAATACAGAGGGTTCACCACAAGATGGAAACCATTGGGGATCCTCAAAAACAGGAAAGCCAGATTAGAATTTGCCAAACAACATCTAAAAAAGCCTTCACAGTTCTGGAACAACATCCTATGGACAGATGAGACCAAGATCAACTTGTACCAGAGTGATGGGAAGAGAAGAGTTTGGAGAAGGAAAGGAACATGACCCTAACAATACCACCTCAGACAGTTCTCTTCTCCTCTTTCTGTTGTCCATGCTTAGTGTGGCACACACAGACACACAATGCCAAGACTAAGTGAACTTCTCTCCTTTTTATCTGCTTTCAGGTGTGGTTTATATATTGCCCACACCTGTTACTTGCCCCAGGTAAGTTTAAAGGAGCATCACATGCTTGAAACTATCTTAGTTTTCCACACTTTTGAAAGGGTGCCAATAATTTTGTCTAGTCCATTTTTGGAGTTTGGTGACATTATGTCCAATTTGCTTTTTTAATAAACATGTATAGCAAAACATGTGTTACTGCAATCCTTTTTCTGTGAGAAATACTTCATTTTCTTGAAAAATTTCAGGGGTGCCAACATTTATGGCCATGACTGTATGTTTATTTTTATTTACACAGTTTTTATTTTTTTAAATGTAAAAGGGGGGTGATTCTTTTATTAGGGAAGGGGTTAAATGATGTTTATTAACTTTTTTTTTGGGAATGTTATAGCCCCCTCTAGTGGCTATACCACTGCACACACTGATCTTCTACACAGATCATTGCCATGCATTAACTTGGCAATGATCAGTGTTATTGTCAGTCAATTGCTCAAGCCTGGATTTCAGGCTTGGAGCACTCAATCCCCGATCGGACATGCCGGAAGCAGGTACTAGATGATCGGGACATCGCGATTTCACCGGGAGTGTATTTTTGTTACTTTAGACATGGCGATCAACTTTGAACGCTGCGTCTAAAGTGTTAATAGCACGCGGCACAACGATCGGTGCTGCACACTATTAGCCCAGGGTCCTGGTTTCATTAGCTGCCAGGACCGACCCGCTATGATGCGGGGTCACGGCGTGACCCCTTGTTCTAGACCGGGACCGAGTGCACTTTCTGAAGACAAACTGAAGGGGAAATGCCCCAAGAACAAGCAGGGACTGAAGCCAGTTGTAGTAGAGGCGGCAGAGCATCACCAGGGATGAAACCAGTAATGTCTGTGATGTCTATGCGTTCCAGACTTCAGGCTCTAATTGACTGCAAAGGATTTGAAACCAAGTGAAAGTTTGATTTATGATTATTATTCTGTCGCATTACTTTTGGGAGGCACATGTGCAAACTGTAATAATTCCTACACTGTTCACCTGATTTGGATGTAAATACCCTCAAATTAAAGCTGTCAGTCTGCAGTCAAAGTACATCGTGTTTGTTTCATTTCTATTGTGGTGGTGTATAGAGCCAAAAATGTTAGAATTGTGTCAATGTCCCAATATTTATGGACCTGACTGTATCTCAAATTTATCTATCTAATTATCTATCTATCTCCTATCTAAGTATCTCCTATCTATCTATCTATCTATCTATCTATCTATCTATCTATCTCATATCTATCTCATATCTATCTATCTATCTCATATCTATCTATCTATCTATCTCATATCTATCTATCTATCTATCTATCTATCTATCTCATATCTATCTATCTATCTATCTATCTATCTTCTATCTCATATCTCTCATATCTAACTATCTATCTCATATCTATCTATCTCATATCTATCTATCTATCTATCTATCTCATATCTATCTATCTATCTATCTATCTCATATCTATCTATCTATCTTCTATCTCATATCTATCTATATCATATCTATGTATCTCATATCTATCTATCTTCTAACACATATCTATCTATATCATATCTATGTATCTCATATCTATGTATCTCATATCTATCTATCTATCTATGTCATGTCTATCTATCTCATATCTATCTATCTCATATCTATCTATCTTCTATCTCATATCTATCTATATCATATTTATGTATCTCATATCTATCTATCTATCTATTTCATATCTATCTATCTCATATCTATCTATCTATCTCATATCTATCTATCTCATATCTATCTATCTCCTATTCTGTTCAATACTTCAAGCCAAACTCATGGGGCCCTTCTTAGGCAATATATTGCTGTGTAGTGTAAAGATAGAAACAAGCAGCGTCCCTTTTTTTTGGGCCAAAGTGCATCTTTAACATAGCCAAAAATGGTGATCTAGAAAACACTATATTTATCTGCAGAAATAGTATTATTTCTGGGTAAAGCCACAAGTCAGAATGTCTTGTAGACATCATGCAGCCATATGTCTCTACCCTGGCCATACATATTAGATTATTGTCATTGGAATAGATTGATTTAATCTATATAGGCGCCTCCCTCCTCCCCCCTGACAGATAATGCCAAATTTCCAGCTCTCGGGGGACATGAGCTGCCGCCAGAGATGTCTGGCACTGAGCCAAGCATGGATATGTATGAGAACGACCAGCTTCATTGTATTGCTTAAGAAAGGCCCAATGAGTTTTGGATGAAACGTCAAACATATGGGGGAATCCCGATTTTTTGTTTCTTTGCATTCCTTGTGTATCTATCACTCTCATTATCTATAAACTCTTTCTATATAGTGATACAACAGTTGTATAGATTTCCATATTGCTTATTCCTGACCATTATCATCACACATTATTAGTGTCTGATGCTATAATGGATACGGTCTTATTTTTTAGATGTTTTTGTAATGTCTGTACCTGGGTCCGGTGGCAGATCCTGTTCCTGCGGGTGTGGGTACAGCACTCAGCTCCCAATGTCTATGACCCAGACTATTCCATTAATAAAAGCTGTAGAGGAATTATCTGGATTTTCCAGTTCAGTCTTTTCTGTCGTTTCCAGGGATATGGAGAAATTACAGAATTAATGTTCTGTTTAAAACATATTTTGGTATAATTCATACCAGGTTCCTAAATGTGTGGACACATGGAGGTGATGGTAGCTGAACCTCAGCCTAGTGACATATATATAGTCCAGGGAGTGAACAGTGCGGGGCTGCGTGATTTCTTACTGTTAATATCTGTTCCATGTCCACCCCGGAGTTCTCCAGACTGAAAATATATGTGATGTCACAGGGGATTTCCTGACTGAAATCCCCCCCATAATCCTACAATAGTTTACAGCATGTTATCTGCCTGCAATCTGCTTGTGATGTCACAGCAGCTATCCTACTGAAACACACGTGATGTCACAGCAGCTATCCTACGAAAACACACGTGATGTCACAGCAGCTATCCTACGAAAACATGTGATGTCACAGCAGCTATCCTACGAAAACATGTGATGTCACAGCAGCTATCCTACGAAAACATGTGATGTCACAGCAGCTATCCTACGAAAACACACGTGATGTCACAGCAGCTATCCTACGAAAACACACGTGATGTCACAGCAGCTATCCTACGAAAACATGTGATGTCACAGCAGCTATCCTACGAAAACACACGTGATGTCACAGCAGCTATCCTGAAACACACGTGATGTCACAGCAGCTATCCTGAAACACACGTGATGTCACAGCAGCTATCCTACTGAAACACACGTGATGTCACAGCAGCTATCCTACTGAAATGCACGTGATGTCACAGCAGCTATCCTACTGAAACACACGTGATGTCACAGCAGCTATCCTGAAACACACGTGATGTCACAGCAGCTATCCTGAAACACACGTGATGTCACAGCAGCTATCCTGAAACACACGTGATGTCACAGCAGCTATCCTGAAACACATGTGATGTCACAGCAGCTATCCTGAAACACATGTGATGTCACAGCAGCTATCCTGAAACACATGTGATGTCACAGCAGCTATCCTACGAAAACACACGTGATGTCACAGCAGCTATCCTGAAACACATGTGATGTCACAGCAGCTATCCTGAAACACACGTGATGTCACAGCAGCTATCCTACTGAAACACATGTGATGTCACAGCAGCTATCCTACTGAAACACATGTGATGTCACAGCAGCTATCCTGAAACACACGTGATGTCACAGCAGCTATCCTACTGAAACACACGTGATGTCACAGCAGCTATCCTACTGAAACACACGTGATGTCACAGCAGCTATCCTACTGAAACACACGTGATGTCACAGCAGCTATCCTACTGAAACACACGTGATGTCACAGCAGCTATCCTACTAAAACACACGTGATGTCACAGCAGCTATCCTACTGAAACACACGTGATGTCACAGCAGTTATCCTACGAAAACACATGTGATGTCACAGCAGCTATCCTACTAAACCACACATGTGATGTCAGAGCAGCTATCCTACTAATCCCCACACGTGTTGTCACAGCAGCTATCCTACTGAAACACACGTGATGTCACAGCAGCTATCCAACTAAAACATGTGATGTCACAGCAGCTATCCTACTGAAACACACGTGATGTCACAGCAGCTATCATACTAAAACACATGTGATGTCACAGCAGCTATCCTACTAAAACACATGTGATGTCACAGCAGCTATCCTACTAAAACACACGTGATGTCACAGCAGCTATCCTACTAAAACACACGTGATGTCACAGCAGCTATCCTACTAAAACACATGTGATGTCCCAGCAGCTATCCTACTAAAACACATGTGATGTCCCAGCAGCTATCCTACTAAAACAAATGTGATGTCACAGCAGCTATCCTACTAAAACACATGTGATGTCACAGCAACTATCCTACTGAAACACACGTCATGTCACAGCAGTTATCCTACTGAAACACACATGATGTCACAGCAGTTATTCTACGAAAACACATGTGATGTCACAGCAGCTATCCTACTAAACCACACATGTGATGTCAGAGCAGCTATCCTACTAATCCCCACACGTGTTGTCACAGCAGCTATCCTACTGAAACACGTGATGTCACAGCAGCTATCCTGAAACACACGTGATGTCACAGCAGCTATCCTACTAAAACACATGTGATGTCACAGCAGCTATCCTACTAAAACATGTGATGTCACAGCAGCTATCCTACTAATACACACATGTGATGTCCCCACAGCTATCCTACTAAAACACATGTGATGTCACAGCAGCTATCCTACTAAAACACATGTGATGTCATAGCAGCTTAGCTGACAGAAACACACGTGATGTCACAGCAGCTATCCTACTAATACACACATGTGATGTCACAGCAGCTATCCTACTAAAACACATGTGATGTCATAGCAGCTTAGCTGACAGAAACATATTTGTATTGTCATAAAAACTTAAAACCCACTTGTGATGGACACTAAAATTGATGAAAGGGCCCTGTGGCTTATAGTGATATTGGGCACCTGGTCTTTAATTTAACACATTGGCTGGTACCTTTTTTGGGCACTGTGTCTTTCCATGTTATTTGAGGTTAGCATTGTTATGGGAGCACTTTACTGAATCTGTTGTGGAGGTCTTTTGTAGCTCTATGTGTAATGTAAATAACGTTGACTGGTCCATTTTAATGGGCAGTCTAGCTTACCTCACTGTTCTTTAATAAATTGTCTGGTACCATTATATTGGGCACCATGACCTGTGATGTCATTATGGGACCTTTTGAGGCTGACATTGTTATGGGAGCACTGTGACTGACTCTGTCGACTGTGAGCGGCCATTGCTGACAAAATGTGGTATAACATGCCCCCCTATTCTATTTAACTGAACGGGACACTGGATAATACAAGTTGTACCAAGTCTTCCAGGAGAACTGATGTCCAGTCCTCTGTCATATTTATAATGTAGATCAGTGCTGTTCCATTCATTTTATCTCCATGCAGGATGAAGGGGTTAAAGTGAAGTGCTGTATAGCTAGAAGTACAGTGACAGGTTAGTGGGGGTAATATAGCAGCTCCTCCAGTATACAGCCATAACATGACAGACCCCCACCATGCAGTTGTTATAATATAGTTGCAGTGATGGACTGCATGTCACAGTATAACCAGTGTGGGGTTAAGTGCTTTGTATTAGTGTATTATATAATGTAGTGAAAGCCGGCATTATAATGGCTGCCTTCGCCGTGCCGCTCCAGAGGCTGCCTATTTTCCTGTCAGCGAGCCTCGACTGCTGTTTCATTATCTTCCTCCGGGATAATTCCACAAAAGTGAAGTCCTACGCTGGGTACTTATATTGTCATCCGTGGTTACTCCTCAGAATGTCTCTATTTCAGTGCACGTGGTACAATGGGACACATTTTTTAAAATAGCGTCTCTCACTAAAGTGTCGCACACTCCTTTCACATGGATGGATGAAAATTTTATTCTTTAGATTGGATTACAGAACGAAGAAAAAACGGTAACCCGCACTCACCGATAGGCTTCCGTATTGATATTTATCATGGAAATTAAAGGGGTGCTCCACCCCTAGACATCTTTGGATAGGGGATAATATGTCTGATCGCGGGGGTCCTGCCGCTAGGGACCCCTGTGATCTCTCTGCTTCATTTACAGCATCAGGTGCAGCGCGGGAGGCTCATGACCTCACAGCTGCACCACGCAATGCAAGTCAATGGGAGGGGGCGTGACTGTAGTCACGCCCCCTCCCATAGACTTGCATTGAGGGGGTGTGGTGTGACCGTGACGTTGCAAACCTCCGCCCCACGTCGCCATTCATCTAGCACGGAGCGAAGTTCGCTCCGTGTACCGGTTATCTGGGGTGCCGCAGCCGAGATCGCGGGGGTCCCCAGCGGTGGAACCCCCGTGATCAGACATCTTATCCCCTATCCTTTCGAATAGGGGATAAGATGTCTAGTGGGGGAGTACTCCGGTGGAAAACTTTTAAATTTTATTTTTTTTAAATCAACTGGTGCCAGAAAGTTAAACAGATCTGTAAATCACTTCTATTAAAAAAAATCTTAATCCTTCCAGTACTTATTAGCTGCTGAATACTACAGAGGAAACTCTTTTCTTTTTGGAACACAGAGCTCTCTGCTGAATCACGAGCACAGTGCTCTCTGCTGACATCTCTGTCCATTTTAAGAACTGTCCAGAGTAGCAGAATATCCCCATAGCAAACATATGCTGCTCTGGACAGTTCCTAAAATGGACAGAGATGTCAGCAGAGAGCACTGTGCTCGTGATGTCAGCAGAGAGCTCTGTGTTCCAGTTTTCCACCAGAGCACCCCTTCAAGTGTCAGACCACTGAACAATTGGGATTCTGCCAAAAGAACAACCATGTTCATTCTTTCAGAAGAATCCAGATTTACCTCTGAAATTCCGCCACAGAACTTGGAGGTTTACACAGTGCAGCAGAGTTCTCTTGAAAATAGGAAGCTTCTAATAAGCATGGACCCTTATTTAAAGGGGTACTCTGGTGGAAAACTTTTTTTTTTTTTTATATATTTTTTTTAAATCAACTGGTGCCAGAAAGTTAAACAGATTTGTAAATCACTTCTATTAAAAAATCTTAATCCTTCCAGTACTTATTAGCTGCTGAATACTACAGAGGAAATTCTTTTCTTTTTGGAACACAGTGCTCTCTGCTGACATCATGACCACAGTGCTCTCTGCTGACATCTTTGTCCATTTTAGGAACTGTCCAGAGGAGCATATGTTTTCTATGGGGATTTTCTCCTACTCTGGACAGTTCTTAAAATGGACAGAGATGTCAGCAGAGAGCACTGTACTCGTGATGTCAGCAGAGAGCTCTGTATTTCCCCAAAAAAAAAAATCTTAATCCTTCCAACAGCTAATAAGTACTGGAAGGATTAAGATTTTTTAATAGAAGTAATTTACAAATCTGTTTAACTTTCTGGCACCAGTTAATAAAAATAAATAAATAAATAAATAAATAAAAAAAAGGCACCGGAGTACCCCTTTAAAGGACTTTCCATTTATGACTATGTTTTTGCTGTTGTGTCGTAAAATTCTTGATTTAGTTCACAAGACTCATCCGTTACATTCATAAAGAACACATGTACGTCATGGCCAGCACCTACAAACCTTCCTCATTGCTTCTTATTGATAAAAATCCATTGAAGGCCAAAATTAGCTCTTTGCATTTCCCCTACAGTACATATCCACTTCTCATTGCCATTTTGGAAGCTCTGAAGTTCCTGTATCTAGGGGTGTCTTCCATAAAGCTGTATTATGAAGATCTGCTCTGATTCCATTGGTAGGTAGCCAGTAAGCCGGTATCATATGGGGTGATGCCACCATGCTGGCACTTTGGGATATACAGGAGTCCCTCAAGTTACAATATTAATGGGTTCCAGGACGACCATTGTATGTTGAAACCATTGTATGTTGAGGCCATAACTCTATGGAAACCTGGTAATTGGTTCTGAAGCCCCCAAAATGTCATCCAAAAATAGGAAAAAGTGAGGATTAAAGATAAATAAGTAGATAACTAATATAGATAAAGCAAATCCTTATATATAAAAGTAATAAAGATCTGCTGGGAGCTATAAATCACTGTCTATGTCAGTGTTTCCCAAGCAGGGAGCCTCCAGCTGTTACAAAACTACAACTCCCAGCATGCCAGGACAGCCTTCGGCTGTCTCTGTAGTTTTGCAACAGCTGGAGGCACCCTCTTTGGGAAACACTGGTCTATGTAGAGGACAGAAGCTTCTTCAGGGTTCTGTACAGTACACGCAGTGTCCTAAAAAAAAAGGAAAATGGAGCCGCCCTCACCTGGTGTCCAAAGGAGCAGCTAACCCTGGTACAGGTAAAGAGTACAGAACATGTAATACCTCCCTGTACTGTAGGAGGTGCTACCAGACACCAGTCAGTGCATGCGCTTCAGTAATACAGGTGTTTTACCAGTGAAATATCCATTCTGATTGGTCGGTTCTTTCAGCCATTGACACGTTTCACAGATTCCATAGCTTTGTATGTTGAGTCTGGTTTCAAGTTACAATGGTCCAGAAAAGACCATTGTATGTTGAGGCCATTGTAAGTTGAGGGATCACTGTAATAGCCAGTGATGTTGGTGGCATTCAGGACAGATCCAGTTTATTAGAAAATCACCAATTGGGCTCAAGATATGTTAAAACTTATCTTTTACTTGAATAAAACATAAAACTGATACAAAATGTTAGCACAAAACACAAACACAAAAAGAATAGAAAACAGCACCATTAGATGCCAAGGGAAAGGGGAAAGGGTACAGGTGAGTATCTACTCTATAGAAATCCCTGCCTCATCAATATAGACCTCCTATTTCTAGGTGTGGATAGGGGGATGAGGGACAACATAACAACACAATATTATATTGATATTAGTGGTAGGCCTCTCATGTATTTCTATAGAGTAGATACTCACCTGTACCCTTTCCCCTTTCCCTTGGCATCTAATGGTGCTGTTTTCTATTCTTTTTGTGTGCTATCATTTTGTATCACTTTTATGTTCTATTCAAGTAAAAGCTAAGTTTTAACATATCTTGAGCCTAATTGGTAATTTTCTAATAAACTGGATCAATTCATATTAGTCACCAAGGGGTCTATATACCATTTGGGACCTGAATCCCCTTGACTCATTTCTATATACAGTGGTCCCTCAACATACGATGGTAATCCGTTCAAAATGGACCATCGTTTGTTGAAACCATCGTATGTTGAGGGATCCGTGCAATGTAAAGTATAGAACTGTGGTCTACAACCTGCGGACCTCCAGATGTTGCAAAACTACAACACTCAGCATGCCCAGACAGCCAACGGCTGTCCGGGCATGCTGGGAGTTGTAGTTTTGCAACATCTGGAGGTCCGCAGGTTGAAGACTACTGGTATTGGAGGTTGTACTCACCTGTCCCCGCCGCTCCGGACCGTCACCGCTGCCCTGGATGTCGCCCTCCATCGCTGTCGCTGCGTCCCCGGGGTGTCCCCGACGCTCTGGCAAGTCCTCTGCTTCTCCGACATCCTCGCTCTCCGTCGCCGCCATCACGTCGCTACGCACGCCGCTCCTATTGGATGACGGGACGGCGTGCGCAGTGACGTGATGACAATGATGGAGAGCGCTGACGATGCAGGGGATCCCGAAGAGGATGCACCGGAGCCCCGAGGACAGGTAAGTGATCGTCAGCGAACCACACGGGGCCCCGTAAACGGCTATCCGGTGGCAGCTGAAGCAGTCTGCGCTGCCGGATAGCCGTTTATGCGATGGCCCCGACATACAAAAGCATCGTATGTTGTTGCTGCCTTCAACATGCGATGGCCTCTGAGAGACCATCGTATGTTGAAATGATCGTATGTCGGGGCCATCGTAGGTCGGGGGGTCACTGTATTGTGATGGCATTCAGGACGGCTCCCCCCTCTACTAACATCTCTCCTAAATAAAGCTCAATGAGAAGTGAAACCTGACTGAACGCACTGGAACTATCGCTTGGTTACTTTTTGTTCCCTCGAATTCTGAAGATACAAGTTTATTTTTGTTTGTGTGCACTGGAAAGTACTGTCCATATCGCTTTCTATTGCTGTGGTTGTTGTGCCTTGTTTTAGGACAGATCATATGAGGCTTTTAATTCCTCCAGAAGAGGCTCGGAGTAACAAGAGCTTAAAGGTGTTATCCACCATAAGGTAATTTTAGTACGTACCTGGCAGACAGTAATGGACATGCTTAGGAAGGATCTGCGCTTGTCTTGGGGCTAAATGGCTACGTTGTGAGTTTACCATAACACTGTGGCTAGCTTTTTGTGAACTTGTCTTTCCTGTTTGACTTATGTTTTTTTTTTAACTACAAATCCCACAATTCCATTTTCCTCCCTCCCACACATCAACCACCCCACCCATTGAAACAAAAGACCTGTGGTTTTCAATCAGGGTGCCTACAGCTGTTGCATTAGTTGCAGACTGATCTCCCACCCACTGAAGCAGACAGGCTCCCTGTCATCACCTGACTAGTGAGTCAGGTCTCGGCCGCAATGCAAGCTGGGAAAATCCGAGACAGCAGTCATTTTGTATGCTGAAAATACATCTCTTCAGACAGGACTATAACATTCATTAAATGGCCCCAACATATCCCCAACATATCCCCAACATATCCCCAACATATACCCAACATATACCCAACATATCCCCAACATATCCCCAAAATATCCCCACACCTCTTGTTTGAATAGTTATTGTGTAATTTTATGTCTGATACTTGTCTTTGTTTGTACCCCATAATTGTAAGCGCTGCTGAATCTGTAGGCGCCATATAAATAAAATTATTATTATTATTATTATGCCCGTAAAAATAAATATTGGGGTGAAAATCACATAAGAATTGTGAGAAAACCGTCACACACAGGTACAGACACTATATTATGTACTACACTAAAATAAAAAAAAATCCTGGAATACCCCTTTAAAATTAGGCGCCAGTGTTTTACATGGTAAAGAATTACTGCTACTACTATAACAGCGATTCTGTCATCAGTATCACCCGCACTAACCTGTTGGCACTGATGGAAATCATACTTACCAATCTTTTGTCTGTGGCTTCCTTCTTCTGCCCACGTACCCATTACCGTATCCAGAAAACCAGGGATTACAGAAGATCGTAAGTATGATGGACAGTGTCACCCGGACTATAACCCTGTACCAACAGGTTAGTGCGAGTTATACTGATGACAGTAGGCATGTGGTCTGCCCATCAAAGTGCTATATAAATTCTCCTGAAATTAACCTGCCAGACATTTACCAAAAGGACATACTTTAGGCATGCGTCTGCCCCATATAGATCAGAAGAGGAAGTCTTTATCACCAGATGTATCCTGCCATATGGCCAATCATAGTGTGCATGGACTTACCAGTCCTACATATTAGTCCCTGGAAAGGCAGGTGACATAAATGGCTTTTGAAAGTCAAAAACAATAGCCTGAGGGTGTCTGGCAATATATACCTTTGGGATGTGGTGGAACAAAAGATTCACATCATCTACATCAAATGTATATCAACTGCGTGATGTCATCATGTTCATATGGACCAGAATCTCTGATGAATGTTTCCAGCACCTTTTAGAACAGAGTTTCCCAACCAGGATGCCTCCAGCTGTGGCAAAACTACAACTCCCAGCACGCCCGGACAGCCTTTGGCTATCTATTTACCTCATATCTATCTATGTCATATCTATCTATCTATCTATGTCATATCTATATATCTCATATCTATCTATCTATCTATCTCATATCTATCTATCTATCTCATATCTATCTATCTCATATCCATCTATCTATCTCATATCTATCTCATATCTATCTATCTATCTATCTATCTATGTCATATCTATCTATCTCATATCTATATATCTCATATCTATCTCATATCTATCTATCTATCACATATCTATCTATCTCATATCTATCTATCTATCTTATATCCATCTATCTCATATCCATCTATCTATCTATCTCATATCCATCTATCTATGTCATATCTATCTATCTATCTATCTCATATCTATCTATCTAATATCTATTTACCGTATCTCATATCTATCTATCTCATATCTATCTATCTCTCATATCTATCTATCTCATATCTATCCATCTCATATCTATCCATCTCATATCTATCCATCTCATATCTATCCATCTCATATCTATCCATCTCATATCTATCTATCTCATATCTATCTATCTATCTATCTCATATCCATCTATCTATCTCATATCCATCTATCTATCTCATATCCATCTATCTATCTCATATCCATCTATGTCATATCTATCTATCTATCTCATATCTATCTATCTCATATCTATCCATCTCATATCTATCTATCTATCTATCTATCTCATATCTATCTCATATCTATCTATCTCATATCTATCTCATATCTATCTATCTGTCTCATATCTATCTATCTCATATCTATCTATCTATCTATCTCATATCTATCTAATATCTATCTCATATCTAACCAAAAAATAAGTTGGCCAGCACTATTGATTCCAAACTATAAGGCTGGGTTCACACCACGTTTTCTTAAATACGGTTCCCGTATACGGTTGGGAGGAGGGGGGGGGCTTAATCGCGGCGCCCGCACTCAGACGTATAGGGGAACCGTATTTAATGCAAGTCTATGAGCCGACTGGAGTGAAACGCAGCCTCCGGTCGGCTTCGTTTACGGCCGTATGCGGTTTCCCGACCGCAGGCAAAAACGTGGTCGCGGGCGCCGCGATTAAGCCCCGCCCCCCCTCCTCCCAACCGTATACGGGAACCGTATTTAAGAAAACGTGGTGTGAACCCAGCCTAATATGGACCTGGCTTACAGGTGCAGGCTACTAGGCTAAATATACAGCAACAGGAGAATACAGCAGCACACTGCTAGCACAAAGAAAATTGGCCCAGGCTTTCTGTGACAGATTTTCAGGAGCAGTCAATCAGGTCTGTGGCCTATTTTCTGTAGCGTACTTTACGTTGTCAAAAATCTGCCACGAAGAGCCCGCCCCAATTCAAACTCGCAGCGGGAAACACGCAATAAAATCTGCCTGTGTGAACGAGCCCTTAATGTTTATTCCAGCCCTTAAAGGTGTATTGCAGGAAAAAACTTTTGTTTTTTTTAATATCAACTGGCTCCAGAAAGTTAAACAGATTTGTAAATGACTTCTATTCAAAAAATCTTAATCCTTTCAATAATTATCAGCTGCTGAAGTTGAGTTGTTTTCTGTCGGGCAACAGTGCTCTCTGCTGACATCTCTGCTTGTCTCGGGAACTGCACAGAGTAGAAGAGGTTTGCTATGGGGATCTGCTTCTAAACTGGGCGGTTCCCGAGACACGTGTCATCAGAGAGCACTTAGACAGAAAAGAACAACTCAACTTCAGCAGCTCATAAGTACTGAAAGGATTAAGAATTTTTATAGAAGTAATTTACATATCTGTTTAACTTCCTGGAGCCAGTTGATATATATATAAAAAAAGTGTTTTCATGGGTAACCCCTTTAAAAACCTATCCCCTATCCACAGAGCTCTGGTATCTCCGGTTCTCCTCTATACTATACAGGGAGTGTGTGCTGACCTCACTGCTCCATGCAGTCGGTGCCCTGTTCTGGAGATTGCCGGGGGCCTGACCTCTAGGACATTTATTCCCTATCCAATGGATAGGGTATATGTTTTTAGGCACTGCAATACCCCTTAAGGTTACGGTCACACGTAGCTCATGTGCAGCGAATTTCCCACAGCTGAAATTCTACTTGCATATTTTCTGCTGCAAAATTTCACAAGCGGAATTTCTGCAGCGGAAAATCTGCAAATGATTTATGTTGCTACCCATTGAAGTCATTGGGTTCTGCTTCGGATTTCCCGCTGCGGAAAATTCACTTGCGGAAATTCAGCTTTGGGGAAAATGGTATATGTGACCCTACCCGTTATATCCAGCCCCAGGCTCCCCAGCATTTTTTCCCCTTCTGTAGGCCACCAGTGCAGATAATAAAGTCAAGACTGCTGCTTAGTGTGTTATTGGAGTATACATGCTTAATTATCATTAATCATGAATTAATATTCATTTTAAAGTGTATAATGCTATCATATTCCACAGGGCTGTACAGAGATTGTCATCACTCACATCGATTCCACTGCCCAATGGGGCTCACTATCTACATTACGAATGACCATATCAGTATATTTTTATAGTTTGGGAGGAAACATAATTAGGGAACGTTCACACGTACAGGATCCTGCGCAGATTTGATGCGCAGGCTTTGTAACTGCAGATTAGAAGCTGCGCTCAGTCATTTAGTTTACATTGAAATCTGCAGCAAAAAATCCTGTGCATCAAATCTGCATATGTGTGAACGTACCCTTATACTGTATTTCTATACCTAAAGGGGTACTCCGGTGAAAACTATTTTTTTTTCTTCATATCAACTAGCTCCAGAAAGTAAAACAGATGTCTAAATGACTTATATTTAAAAATCCTTCCAGTACTTATCAGCTGCTGTATACTACAAAGAAAGTTGAGTAGTTCTCATCAGTCTGACCACAGTGCTCTCTGCTGACACTTCTGCCCGTTTCAGGAACTGTCCAGAGCAGGGGCAAATCCCCATATCAAACATATGCTGCTCTGGACAGTTCCTGACACAGACAGAGTTGGCAGCAGAGAGCACTGTGGTCAGACTGAAAAGAACTACATAACTTCCTCTCTGGAGCATACAGCAACAGCTAAGTACTGGAAGGATCAAGATTTTGTAATAGAAATCATTTACAAATCTGTTTAACTTTTTGGCATCAGTTAATGTGGAAAAAAATAAAAATAAAAATAGTTTTCCTACGGAGTACCCCTTTAAGTGATTTTGGTCTTCAAGGCGTTGCTGGAAGTTGTAGTTTTGCAACAGCTGGGGGCACCCTGGTTGAGAAGCACTAACCTAAAAGCAACAAGTTATCAGGATGTACATAAGACAGATTATCAATTCACTTCTGCCTCATCTGGACCAAGTTTCAAGCATTGTCTAATGGATCCTCTACACTATTCAAAAAAAATAAAGGGAACACTAAGATAACACATCCTAGATCTGAATGAATGAACTAATAGTATGAAATACTTTCGTCTTTACATAGTTGAATGCGCTGACAGCAAAATCACACAAAAATGATCAATGGAAAATCAAATGTATCAACCCATGGAGGTCTGGATATGGAGTCACACTCAAAATCACAGTGGAAAACCACACTACAGGCTGATCCAACTTTATGTAATGTCATTAAAATAAGTCACAATGAGGCTCAGTAGTGTGTGTGGCCTCCACGTGCCCATATGACCTCCCTACAATGCCTGGGCATGCTCCTGATGAGGTGGTGGATGGTCTCCTGAGGGATGTTCTTCCAGACCTGGACTAAAGCATCCTCCAACTCCTGGACAGTCTGTGGTGCAACGTGGCATTGGTGGAGGGAGGGAGACATTATTATGTCCCAGATGTGCTCAATCGGATTCAGGTCTGGGGAACGGGCGGGCCAGTCCATAGCATCAATGTCTTCCTCTTGCAGGAACTGCTGACACACTCCAGCCATATGAGGTCTAGCATTGTCTTGCATTAGGAGGAACCCAGGGCCAACCGCACCAGCATATGGTCTCACAAGGGGTCTGAGGATCTCATCTCGGTACCTAATGGCAGTCAGGCTACCTCTGGCAACACATGGAGGGCTGTGCGGCCCCCCAAAGAAATGCCACCCCACACCATTACTGACCCACTGCCAAACCGTACATGCTGGAGGATGTTGCAGGCAGCAGAACGTTTTCCACAGCGTCTCCAGACTCTGTCACGTCTGTCACATGTGCTCAGTGTGAACCTGCTTTCATCTGTGAAGAGCACAGGGCGCCAGTGGCGAATTTGCCAGTTTTGGTGTTCGCTGGCAAATGACAAACGTCCTGCACGATGTTGAGGATGTCGGGCCCTCATACCACCCTCATGGAGTCTGTTTCTGACCGTTTGAGTGGACACATGCACATTTGTGGCCTGCTGGAGGTCATTTTGCAGGGCTCTGGCAGTGCTCCTTCTGCTCCTCTTTGCACAAAGGCGGAGGTAGCGGTCCTGCTGCTTGTTGTTTCCCTCCTACGGCCTCCTCCACGTCTCCTCATGTACCGGCCTGTCTCCTGGTAGCGCCTCCATATTTTGGACACTACGCTGACAGACACAGCAAACCTTCTTGCCACAGCTCGCATTGATGTGCCATCCTGGATGAGCTGCACTACCTGACCCACTTGTGTGAGATGTAGACTCCGTCTCATGCTACCACTAGAGTGAAAGCACCGCCAGCATTCAAAAGTGACCAAAACATCAGCCAGGAAGCATAGGAACTGAGAAGTGGTCTGTGGTCACCACCTGCAGAACCACTCCTTTATTAAGGGTGTCTTGGTAATTGCCTATAATTTCCACCTGTTGTCTGTTCCATTTGCACAACATCATGTATAATTGTCAATCAGTGTTCTTCCTGAGTGGACAGTGGGATTATACAGAAGTGTCATTGACTTGGAGTTACATTGTGTTAAGTGTTCCCTTTACTTTTTTTAAGCAGTGTATGTAATCCCCATAATTTTTGGCTCATATCTCCCCAGACCAGAGGATGTATTTTCCCCCTTAGTATCTAGGGTGCGTCCCTCGCTTCCCCTCGCAGTCCTGACACATTTATGAAGTCACCTTAGAAGAATTCCTCTCGGATGAGACACACTCAGATAAGCTCTCGCAGTAACATAGCTGAACAAGTCCTTTCAGATATCCCCTCGAAAAATATCATATTCATGTTTCCCTGCTGGTTATATTGCTGGACAACCAGAGTGGACAAAGAGGGACGGGTATCACTCATCGCAGCCAATCAGATTCCAGCTCTTATTTCACTATTGCAGGTCAGAGAATAAAAGATGTGATCTGATTGGCTCAACAATTCCTCCAGTTTAGGTCACTACAAGGATTGGTACATAGGGTCCTATGCACTCTGACTAAATTCCTCGCTGAATCTGTTCACACTGAGGATAAAACGGGGAAAAGGTGTAAGGCCGCTCTACTTGAATTTCCGAGCAGAAATTCCGTAGGCTAGGTTCAGACTACGGAATCTCCGGGCAGAAAATTTCCGCCCGGAGATTCTGAGTGCGGCCAGAGCTGATTGAATCAGTCGGCGCTAGGACCGTGCGGACACTGCAGTCTCCAATAGACTGCAATGTGTTCCACGCGGATTTCCGCCTGAAGAAACCCCTTTCTTCAGGCGGAAATTTCCAAGCGGATTTTCCGTTCACAAATTCCGCTTCACAAATTCCGAAGTGTGAATTTGTGAATGGAAACCCATTCACTACACTATACATTTTAGCAAGCGGAATTTCCGCCTGCAATTTAAAAGCGGAATTGCAGGCAGAAATTCCGTAGTCTGAACCTAGCCTTATAGTCACTGTCTTCTGCCAGTTTGCTTAATATTTAATGCAGAATTTCTTAGAAATAGCCGTTTCTGGGAAAGTTGGGTGACTGCCAGTATGGGCACCATTACAGGTTCCATGGGGCTGGCTTTCCTAGACTTCCAAATGGGAAATCTTTCTAGTTACTATATAGTGCTAAAAATCTGACCACCATTTAAAATATACACATGGGCCTTCACTCAGCTTTTCTAGATTACTGAATGGAAAATCTTCCTAGTTATACAGTGATTCTAAGCTGAGTGGCAGTAAATCTTCCACATGGCCCATCGCTCAGCTTTCCTAGACTCCTGAATGGGAAATCTTTCAAACAGAGTTTACTCATGAATCTTCACTCAGCTTTCCTTGACTCCTAGGCAAATCTTAGGAAAACTGAGTTAAATGTGTTATCAAAGAATAGAAAAACAGAGCTAATTTCTTCCAAAAATAGCACCACCCCTGTTTTCAGGTTCTGTGTGGTATTACAACTTGGCTCCATTCACTTTAATGGAAGCAAGTTGCAATACTGCACACAACCTGTGGACAGGGGTGGCACTGTTTTTGAAATAAATCAGCTCTGGTTCTCTAATCTTTGATAACCCATTTAAGGGCCATGTGTAAACTGTAACTTTCCCCAGATTTGTATCCCTATATAGCTAGGAAGATTTCCCATCAGGAGTCTTGAAAAGCTTAAAGGGGTACTCCACTGGAAAACATTTTCTTTTAAATTAACTGGTGCCAGAAAGTTAAACAGATTTGTAAATTACTTCTATTAAAAAATCTTAACCCTTCTAGGACTTATTATTAGCTGCTGTATGCTCCACAAGAAGTTATTTTCTTTTTGAATTTCCTTTCTGCCTGACCACAGTGCTCTCTTCTGACACCTCTGTCCATTTTAGGAACTGTCCAGAGGAGGATAAGTTTTCCATGGGGATTTGCTTCTACTCTGGACAGTTCCTGAAATAGACAGAGGTGTCAGCAGAGAGCACTGTGGTCAGGCAGCAAGGAAATTCTAAAAGAAAAGTACTTCCTGTGGATCATAACAGCAGCTGATAACTACTGGAAGGATTAAGATTTTTCAATAGAAGTAATTTACAAATCTGTTTAACTTTCTGGCACCAGTTGATTTAAGACTTTTCTTTCCCCAGTGGAGTACCCCTTTAATGTCATTACTTCCGTGTAGTGAACTAAGCAGCAGAATCCCATTGCGATATCCGCGCGGAAATTCCGTAGTGTGAACGGACCCTTATTGTGCCCAGATCGGTAGCACTATATAACTAGGAAGATTCAAGGAACGCTAAGTGACAGCCCCTGTAAAAGATTGAAAGGGGTTATGTGGGATTAAAAAAAACACAGCTGCTCACTTCCAAAAACAGCGCCACATCTGTCCTCAGGTTGTGTGAGGTATTGCAGCTTAATTTCTATTGAATGGAGTCGAGTTGCGTTACCATACTCTGCCTGAGAACAGGTGTGGTGCTGTTTTTGAAAGAAACCTTCCGCCGGAATCTGGTAGTGAAAGCCCATAATCAGTGTTTTCCAAACAGTGTGCCTCCAGCTGTTGCAAAACTGCAACTCCCAGCATGCCCGGACAGCCAAAGGCTGTCCGGGCATGCTGGGAGTTGTAGTTTTGCAACAGCTGGAGGCACACTGTTTGGAAAACACTGCCATAAGTCAGTAGGGCTTTGATTTTCTGTGCTTATATTCGATACAGGAAGGAATTTTCGTAGTGTGAACAAGTCCTTGCATCATACACATGGCCCTTTACTCAGCTTTCCTAGGCTCCTGAGTGGTAAACCACCATAGTTATATTGTGATATCAATCGGTCACCATTGCACATTCCACGGCTGCGGCCACTCAGCTTTCCTGGATTCCTGAAGGGCAAATCTTTCTAGCCTTGTACTGATTCATACCTGACACTTACCTGGGAGCACATACCTGGAGAGCAGGAAGGTAGGTCTGTCACCAGGTGAGGACAGCCCCTACACTGTAATGTTACACCGTCTGATGTGCAGCAAAAGGAGGGAAATGCCCCCCAACCAAACACCCTGCTGAGATTCGGGAACCTGTGCTTGTGGAAGAAGCCGCCAGACCACCTGCCCCATCTCCTATACCCCATAATATTGGAAAAGATTGTGAATTGCTTGGCGGGCAGCTACGCCCAAACTCCCATACAGACATGCATCGTCCCTTTGGCGTAAGTGTTGTTTTATATGGATGGTCGGGGATAAGCAGCCAAGAGACGACTGGCGTCGCTTATCTCCTAAGCAAAGAAAGATTCCTAAAAAGTTGTGTTGCCTGTTAGATTGTACAGAGTCACTTAGGGGGAGATTTATCAAAACCTGTGTAGAGGAAGAGTGGTGCAGTTGCCCATAGCAACCAATCAGATCGCTTCTTTCATTTTTCACAGGTCTCTTTAAAAATGAAAGAAGCAATCTGATTGGTTGCTATGGGCAACTGCACCACTCTTCCTCTACACAGGCTTTGATAAATCTCCCCCTTAATGACTCCATACGGGCCTTATACATTATTTGTAAGGCTGCATTCACACCACGTTTTTGTAATACAGTCCCCCTATCAGGTTTTTGATGAAAAACGGATTCCTCAAAACCGGACTAAATTGTATCAAAACGTGTGTACAAATTTTAACCCGTATACAGCTAAAAAACGTATACGGTTTGAAAAAGGATGTCTGTTTGCATCCGTTTATTAAGAAAAAAAAACTATACGTTTTTAACTTTTCACTCCATTATGAATAAAGATTCACTTGTTTGATTGAAATTCAAAAATAATAAAAAAAAATGTGCAAAGTCAAAAACCGTATGGTGCAAACCGGATGGAACCGTATATATACATACAGTTCTAAACTGTTCCCATTGGCTCCCATGTTAAAAAAAAAAACAAAAACAAAAAACTTATACGGTTTAATAGTTTTTCACTCGGACCAAAAACTGTGGTAGGCTACAGTTTTGGGTACGGGAAAAAAACAGACAAAACCGTACAAGATGCAAAACGGACAAAACCTGCATCGTTTGGCATACGATTTTAAATGGAGAGTCCATGCATACGGTTTTCAATACGGTTCCGAACGGTTTTCACATTGAATATATATACGGGAACTGTATTGCAAAAAACGTGGTGTGAATGCAGCCTAATTGGACTGGACAACACAGCAGACCACGATTTTGAGTCAGGTTATAACCGCGTATACTGCCCAAATGATGTCACCAAGAGGGAGATTTATCAAAACCTGTCCAGAGGAAAAGTTGCCCAGTTGCCCATAGCAACCAATCAGCTCGCTTGTTTCATTTTTAACAAGGCCTCTGCAAAATGAAAGTAGCGATCTGATTGGTTGCTATGGGCAACTGGGCATCTTTTCCTTTGCACAGGTTTTGATAAATCTCTCCCCAGGAGACTTCTCTCCGCCACCTCTGGTTTTGCGCAAAATTGTTGCTGCACAAAACAAGAGTTTACACTATATATATATACAGTGGTCCCTCAACATACGATGGTAATCCGTTCCAAATGGACCATCTTTTGTTGAAACCATCGTATGTTGAGGGATCCGTGCAATGTAAAGTATAGGACAGTGGTCTATATCCTGCGGACCACCAGATGTTGCAAAACTACAACACCCAGCATTCCCGGACAGCCAACGGCTGTCCGGGCATGCTGGGTGTTGTAGTTTTGCAACATCTGGAGGTCTGCACGTTGAAGACCACTGGTATTGGAGGTTATACTCACGTGTCCCCGCCGCTCCGGGCCGTCACCGCTCGTCACCGCTGCCCTGGATGTCGCCTTCCATCGCTGTTGCCGCGTCCCCGGGGTGTCCCCGACGCTCTGGCAAGGCCTCTGCTTCCCCGGCATCCTCGCTCTCCGTCGCTGCCATCACGTCGCTCCTATTCGACGTGATGACGACAATGGAGAGCGCCGACGATGCAGGGTATCCCGAAGAGGACGCGCCGGAGCCCCGAGGACAGGTAAGTGATCGTCAGCACAGGGCACCGTAAACGGCTATCCGGTGGCAGCTGAAGCAGTCTGCGCTGCCGGATAGCCGTTTATGCGATGGCCCCGACATAAAAAAAGCTTCGTATGTTGATGCAGCCTTCAACATGCGATGGCCTCTGAGGGGCCATCGCATGTTGAAATTATCGTAGATCGGGGGGTCACTGTTTAAATATAGGGAAGGGCTTGCACAAGAAATTGGTGCAGGGAATGATAAACTCCCTGCCAAAAATGTGTTTACTTATAGGGTTAGTTGCCACCATTTAGATACCACATTCCCATTAGGGATTTGTCTCCATAGAGCAGTGGTCTTCAAACTGTGGACTTCCAGCTGTTGCAAACCTACAATTCTGGGCATGCTGGAAGTTGTAGTTTTACAATAGCTGGAGGTCCACAGTTTGGAGACCACAGCTGTATTGTTTCTTCATAGGGTTAGTTGCCACCATTTAGACACCACTTAGCTGTGGCCTTAAAGCATTTGTCTATATAGAACATTGGTCTCCAAACAATTGCTACAAAACTACAACTCGCAGCATGCCCGGACAGTCGTTGCATGCTGGTAGGTGTAGTTTTGCAACAGCTGGAGGTCCAGAGTTTGGAGACCACCCCTATAGTGTTTCTTTCTAGGGATAGTTGCCACCATTTAGACACCACTTAGCTGTGGCCTTAAAGGATTTGTCTATGTAGAGTCCTCCCCATGGGTCCGAGTTAAGAAACCCCAGTGGGGAACCTGCGTCTGGCCATATATTTCTCTTGTAATACATGAATGAACTGTCCCGGTCGGAGCTGCTCTTTGTGTGTGGCCCCCCGCTCCAGCTCATAAAGGGGGATACTGAGCAGGGGGACTCCCTTTATGATGTCCATATGCCCTACTCCAACATATGGACAGGAGGTTGTCTTCAGTAGACATCCCCCTTTTCTATTCATCCTATAGAAGTCATGGAGGGGGGGGGGGGGGGGGTCTGGAGAGAGGGTCTCCACGTGACTGATATCCCAAGCCCCCAGCCACCTTGGGACTATATGACAGCCGCACATACAGCATCACTAATTCCCTACAATTGCTCTAATGAAAGAAACCCTTCTTGGTCATGATGACTTCTACCATTTCCTTATAATTGCCGCCCCCGCCTATAGTTCCCTACAAATCCCTTATTTTCTCCATGAGGAAGTTACGATGATGATGATGATGATCAAGGTGTCCAAATTTAGGATCCACTTTTACCCTCCCGTTTGATGTAATAATAGACGGCCATTGTAAAAAGGTACAAGACCTGATGATGAGGATTATAGTCACAATGATGATGGTGATGATGAGGAATTTTACACCCCACTAATCTCAGCCCTGCACTGGCGGAGGCGGCTGGATGCTAATGTATGGGGAAAAGGTGGGGGGGTTGGATTTAGTACAATGGCTAAAAATATCCAAACAAAGGCTGCACCTAGGGTTTTTTTTTTTTTTTTTGAAAAGAGGATCCCATGAATGGCTGTCAGTGAGGCTCAGCAATTGTCCTGTTCTGTAAAGGGGGAAGGCCGGAGTGTTTAACATGGGCGGAGATAGGAGGAGGGGAGGGTAGGGTGAGGGAAGTGCTTGCTGAGACAGACCTTGCATTTCACAGTACTGAACTGATGTAGGAACTTGATCATCTGGATACAAGCAGCAACCTAACAAAAAAAAAAAAAGGGGGGGGCTGCTCTTACCACCATGAAAGAGACCTTTATTGAGGATCTATTGGGCATTGAGGACACCCTAAACACCAGCCAGTTGTCGGTGAGTGGCGACCATGCATGGGACGCACTTTCTTTATGTGTCTGGTGCCTATATTATTACTGTCTGTCCTTACTTCTTTATTGTGCTTTGTAGACCTATTGCACAAATGTATTAGTGTATTTGCAAAAAAAACAAAAAGAAAAAACACCCATACTGACTCAAACTTTTTTTTTTTTTTTTACTGCCCAGACTGAAACTTTTTTTTTACATTTTTTTTATTTTATTTTTTTAAATTTTCCAAGCACTTTCTATAGAAAGTGTAAGCAAGCATAGTAGTGTGTGTGTTTTCATAACATTAGGGGCTCTCCCGCTTGCGAGGAATAAAATGCAGCTTTTGTTGAATTTCTTTTTAGCCATCCCCAGGCCGGGGCCACATCTGTGCGGAGACGTGTAATTAAATTGTCCGTCCTTTTAAATTTCCCATTAATTAGCACGTTGCAGCAGTGTTGGTGTTGGAGCAGCATGGGGGGGCGCAGCAGAGTTGGATGTGTCAACCGGGGGGGGGGGCTGGTTGTTTAGGTTTGTCAGGAGGGGGAATCTTATATAGTGACCCTATGGAGGGCTCCAGGGTTGTGTGTTTTTTTTTTTTTTTTTTTTTACAAGTTTACCTATAAAGTTGGGCTGCACAGATTAACCAATTAGAGTCCTGATTGCTGTCCAGCCTGGCGGTGTATAGAGCTGATTGAAGGGTCAGCCCAGCAGGCAAAGACTTACACCAGTGTTTCCTAACCAGGGTTCCTGCAGCTGTTGCAAAACTACAACTCCCAGCATGCCCGGACAGCCGCTGGCTGTCCGGGCATGCTGGGAGTTGTAGTTTTGCAACAGCTGGAGAGGCACTCTGCTTGAAAAACACTACCTTACACCATAAAGAACGAAAGATTTGTATTGTATTTAACATTTCAAGTATTTTTTTTTTTTTTTGTACTGGTTATTGTGTATATCTCTGTATCAGATCAGTTCTGCGTCGATTGCAAAACTACACTTCCCAGAACGGGAGGCATGATGAGAGTTGTAGTTTTGCAGCCGCCACATAGCCAAAAGTTGGGGAACACTTCTCCAATTTAGCACTGTGTCTTTAGTCAATCTTTGCATCATATACCTAAAAATGTTACCCAACTGCAAACAGAATCTGGCACTGGAGGCATGCTGGGAGTTGTAGTTTTGCGGCCGCCGCAGAGCCACAAGTTGGGGAAACACTGCTCTTGGTGATCATGCAAATTTAAGAGCCATACCTTTCATCAATCTTAGAATGATTTGCGCAAAAAATGTTACCCAACTGCATACAAAATCTGGCACGGGAGGCATGCTGAGAGTTGTAGTTTTTCAGGACCACAAGTTAGGGAACACTGCTCTAGTTGGTCACGCAAAATTCTGTGCCGTGCCTTTCATCAATCTTTGAATCATTTGCGCAAAAACGTTACCCAATTGCATGTAGAATCTGGCACACTCCTGGGTGACGTCGTAGAATCTGGCACACTCCTGGGTGACGTCGTTAAAGGGGTACTCCGCTGGAAAACTTTTTTTTTTTATTTTTTTTATTTTTTATTATCTACTGGTGCCAGAAAGTTAAAAAGATTTGTAAATTACTTCTATTAAAAAATCTTTATCCTTCCAGTACTTTTTAATTCTTTTGCTTTTTGAATTTCTCTTTTGTGTTGTCCACAGTGCTCTCTGCTGACACCTGATGCCCGTATCAGGAACTGTCCAGAGCAGGAGAAAATCCTCATAGCAAACCTATGTAACTCTGGACCGTTCCTGACACCGGACAGAGGTGTCAGCAGAGAGCAATGTGGACAAGACAAAAAAAAGTGGCAGTAAATCTTCCTCATGGGCCATCGCTCAGCTTTTCTAGACTCCTGAATGGGAAATCTTTCTAGTTATACAGTGATACAGAGTTTACTCAGGGATCTTCACTCAGCTTTCCTTGACTCCTAGGCAAATCTTAGGAAAACTGAGTAAAATGTGTTATCAAGGAATAGAAAAACAGAGCAAATTTCTTCCAAAAACAGCACCACCCCTGTTTTCAGGTTCTGTGTGGTATTACAACTTGGCTCCATTCACTTTAATGGAAGCAAGTTGCAATACTGCACACAACCTGAGGACAGGGGTGGCACTGTTTTTGAAATAAATCAGCTCTGGTTCTCTAATCTTTGATAACCCATTTAAGGGCCATGTGTAAGCTGTAACTTTCCCCAGATTTGTATCCCTATATAGCTAGGAAGATTTCCCACCAGGAGTCTTGAAAAGCTTAAAGGGGTACTCTACTGGAAAACATTTTCTTTTAAATTAACTGGTGCCAGAAAGTAAAACAGACTTGTATATTACCGGTACTTCTATTAAAAAATCTTTATCCTTCCAGTACCTATTAGCAGCTGTATGCTGCAGAGGAAATTCTTTGCTTTTTGAATTTCTTTATTTTTTTCTTGTCCACAGTGCTCTCTGCTGACACCTGATGCCGTATCAGGAACTGTCCAGAGCAGGAGAAAATCCCCATAGCAAATATGCTGCTCTGCACAGTTCCTGACACGGACAGAGGTGTCAGCAGAGAGCAATGTGGACAAGACAAAAAAGAAATTAAAAAAGAAAAGAATTTCCTCTGTAGCAGACAGCTGCTAATAAGTACTGGAAGGATTAAGATTTTTTACAAATTAAGAGTCATTTACAAATCTGTTCAACTTTCTGGCAACAGTTCATAAAAAAAAAAAAAAATAAAAAAAATAATTTCCACAGGAGTACCCCTTTAACTTGTCACGTACGACACGCATTGTTATATTTCATTTTCTATGAATACGTCATGTTACACCTGAAAAATATGGACGTTTTTGGCTCAAAATTTTAGCAAAAAAAAGTTTGTAAATATAGTATGTGTTTTGGCACCACATTTCCAGTGCAGTACAAGAACATGTGTATGTTTTAAGTTAACACTAGAGATGAGCGAATTTACAGTAAATTCGATTCGTCACGAACTTCTCGGCTCGGCAGTTGATGACTTTTCCTGCATAAATTAGTTCAGCTTTCAGGTGCTCCAGTGGGCTGGAAAAGGTGGATACAGTCCTAGGAGACTATTTCCTAGGGCTGTATCCACCTTTTCCAGCCCACCGGAGCACCGGAAAGCTGAACTAATTCATGCAGGAAAAGTCATCAACTGCCGAGCCGAGAAGTTCGTGACGAATCGAATTTACTGTAAGTTCGCTCATCTCTAGTTAACACTATGGTGATATGGACCCATGTTTGCTGTCACTTCGGGTCATCAGACCCACGGCCATACCAGGGCTTGTGGCTGTATTACTGACGTGTAAAAGTGTGGACCCAGCCTAATAAGGTTTCGGATGCATCTATGTCTGAGCCCCGTAGACATGAGGTTTTGTGTACTCGCTAAAAACTTTAACAAATTGCTGCAATTTCTATGTTAAGAAGAAGCCCCTCTGTCTCAGGTTCCATTTAAAGTCCAGGGGAAAAAAAGCAGCGCAGTTTATCCTCTATAATACTGGACCCCGTGACAGAAAAACTGATGGACCTAATTGAAGTCATTTGGGGTTTGTCAAGCATTATTGGGGAGATTTATCCAAACCTGTGCATTGGAAAAGTGGTGCAGTTGCCCATAGCAACCAATTAAATTGCTGCTTTCATATTTCAAGGCCTATTGGAAATTGAAGGAAGCGATCTGATTGGTTGCCATGGCCAACTGCACCACTTTACCTCCACAGGTTTTGATAAAGCTCCCTCTATGGGCACCACGTTTAGTCTTTGCTTTTCTTTTTCTATAAAGGAACAGAAAACTGAAAATATTAGAGCAGTTTTGAACCTAGCCTCCAGCTGTCAGGCGGGACTATAATACGGACTAGAAAAAGTGTCCATGAGGCTACGAACACACAACTTTTCTTTGTTTATTGTTTTACTAAAAAAATGCCTCAAAAAACTGCCGGCTCACTTGTCATTTCCAAGATTTGCACTTTTTGTGTGCTAATGGGGGACAGTTATTTAAAATCTGTGCAGAGGAAGGGTTGACCAGTTGCCCATAGCAACCAATCGGATTGCTTCTTTAATTCTTAAAAGGGCCTCTGAAAAATAAAAGCAATCTGGTTGCTATGGGCAACTGTACCACTTTACCTTGCACATGATTTGATAAATCTCCAATAAGGCTAAGTTTCCACTTGGTTTTTTTTCTGGAAGTTTTTGGATATCTGCCACTGCAGTTTTTGAGCCAAAGCCAGAAGTGTATTCAAAAGGAACAGGACATATAAAGGAAGAACTTATACTTCTCCTCCCTTATGGATCCACTTGTGACTTTGGCTCAAAAACTGCAGTGGCAGATATCCAAAAACTGCCAGAAAAAAAACCAAGTGGAAACTTAGCCTAAGGCTAGGTTCAGACTACAGAATCTCCGGGCAGAAAATTTCCGCCCAGAGTTTCCAAGTGCGGCCATCGCTGACTGAATCAGTCGGCGCTAGGACCGCGCAGACACTGCAGTCTCCAATAGACTGCAATGTGTTCCGTGCGGATTTCCATCTGAAGAAACCCCTTTCTTCAGGCGGAAATTTCCAAGCGGATTTTCCATTCACAAATTCCGCTTCACAAATTCTGAAGTCTGAATTTGTGAACAGAAACCTATTCACTACACTATACATTTTAGCAAGCAGAATTTCCGCCTACAATTTCAAAGAGGAATTGCAGGCGGAAATTCCGTAGTCTGAACCTAGCCTAAGGGTAGCGTCACACGGGAGTCCACAGTGTATTTAATGCTGCGGATGTGCAGCTGACAGTCACAGACCTATGGCAGAGTGAGCTCCCTGCTGCTGCCGTAGCTCTGTGTGCTGGCGGGAAATCCGTAGATACGAGCGGAGACGCAGAGCTATGGCAGCAGCAGGGAGATCGCTCTACTGTAGCTCTGTGACTACTAGTAGCACATCTGTCTGCAGCCCCCTTCTGATGTTAGTTTGTGAGCCCCAATGGGGACAGGGACCAATTTAAGTGTACAGCGCTGCGGAATCTGTGTGCGCTATATAAATAATTATTATTACACTTTTTTTAATCCTGGATAACCTCTTTTAATACTGGTTCTAGTGGATTTTTCCAGCTGTGGTGAAACTACACGCCATAACTCTCAGTGATATCGATGGTAAGGCCTTCACATCTTGTTTGTGATGTATGTTTAGTGTGTACTCCAGGAAAAACATAGCTGATTTCTTCCCTAAACAGCGCCACACTTGTCCTCAGTTTGTGTTTGCTATTACAGCTCAGTTCCATTGAATTTGTAATACCACAGTGGTATTATAACTTCATGGAACTGAGCTGCAATTCCAAACACAAACTGAGGACAAGTGTGGCGCTGTTTCTGGAAGACAGAAGCTATGCTTTTGTAATCCTGGATAACCATTTTAAAGGCGTACTCCACCCCTAATGTCTGATCATGGGGGGGGGGGGGGGGACCCTGTGATCTCTGGTGCAGCACCCCAGTAATACGCTGCACAGAGCGAGCTCTGCACCTCGCACCGGATGACAGGCGACCACAGCCATCATGCCCCCTCCATTCATGTCTATGGAAGAGGACATGACTGCTTTTTACTCCTGCTCAGGCCCCCTCCAATAGACAAGAATGGAGGGGGGGTGGCGTGATGCCCCAAGAACGCTTGGGTGCCAGGTTAGAGATCCCAGGGGGTCCCAGTGGCTGGACCCCCTGCGATCAGACATGTTATCCTATCTTTGGATACGGGATAAGATGTCCAGGGGTGGAGTACCCCTTCTAGTCTGGGACTCCGCACACCTTTTGTGAGGCTCCTTTTATTTATTTTTTAAATAATTGAAAAAATAAATGCCACTCTGCTCTATCGATTTGTACTCCCATGATGCCCTTATGGTTTTTCATCATCACGTGCCTCAACGATTTCTAATGAAGAAATCTGGGGGGGGGGGGAAAGCTATTTAAAAAAATGTTTTATTCCATCTCATAGAAGTCAAGATTTCGTGCAAAAACACCACTGAGCCTAAAAACACCACAAAAAGAAAGAAAAAAAACTCCTCAAAGTTTAACTTCTGGCTGCAGTGTTTTTGACCTTTAAAAAAAAAAAAAAAAAAAAATTATAAATAAATAAATTAAATAAATGCAAACTATAAGACCGTATTCATTTTTTTAGTACGATTTCCCAACACTGGTCTATGGAAATAACAGTTCTATACGGCCTTATATCGGTACATAAACCGTGGGCGAATGCACACTTGAAGTTTTTGCTTAAAAAAACAAAAACACAGTGCGGTGAGTATATTGCGCTTTTGTGCACTCACCCACGGTTTATGTACCGATATATAAGGCCGTATAGAACTGTATTTCCATAGACCAGTGTTGGGAAATCGTACTAAAAAAATGAATACGGTCTTATAGTTTGCATTTGTTTTAGTTTTTTTACCCCGACCAAAAAAACGGATCCCGCCATGGTTTTATCTACTGTTCAAAACCGAATCTTCACTGTATACAGCTTTTATAGCATTATAGTCAACAATAACTGTAAAAAGCCATGTGTGTGTGTATGGCTTAAGCTCATACTATGTAAGTACTCCTAATCCGTATGCTCAAACACTGGTGTGAATGCACCCTTATATCGGGTTTATCTGACTGATCATGCTGGGAGTTGTAGTTTTTATCACAGCTGGGGACCTTCACCTTACACACCTGTTGTAGAATCTGACAGTAAGCTCTTCTGCCCTTGGGCATCACGTCTGTGTAAGATCAGGATAGGACATTGCACACTTCACGGGGTAACGTGTATGGACGGATCAGACTGCGGTGTTTATTAGTGAACGTGTTCCTCCAGCTTGGGTTGTACTGTTGGACAGAACGTATTGTTTGCCTCCATGAGTGGCACGGATTTACTAACATGACTCTACCACCAGGCTTGTGTTTCTGGCCTCACGTTGTGTCACTTGGCATGCTTTCCCCATGACTGGCCTGAACTATATATATATATATATATATATATATATATATATATATATATATAGAGAGAGAATCCCAGGTGTTTGCTCAGTCGTAGACCTGTAAATACACGCCGAGGCCAAGAACCTCACCGACCTCTTCAGTCTTGTCCCGGAACGGTCCCTTAACCCCCGCCGGGTTGTAATCTTTTTGATGCCTAGGGCCCACGGCTGTGTCGGTGTACAACAAGTATTCTGTGGTGTAATCCTCCACCATGACGGATCTCCGTATTGCCTGTCTGATGAAGATGACCATGAGAAGGAGAATTCCCTTTCCTCGGGATGACGGGAAGGTAATGGGTTTTTACGTGATTTAGGAGCCATCAACATACACTGGTTTGGATCTTATTTTAGTGCCCCTGTGACTCTCCAGCTGTGGCAGACTACAACTCCCAACAGATGGCGGTCAGGTCATACTAGGGGTTGTAGCTGTGGTATTACATCTCGCCTCCAATAAAGGGGTACTCCGGCAAAAAACATCTTATCCCCTATCCGAAGGATAGGGGATAAGATGTTTTTTTGCCGGAGTACCCCTTTAACTTCAGTGGAACTAAGCTGCAATCCCACACACAAACTGAGGACAAGAGTGGCGCTGTTTCTGGAAGAAAAAAAGCTATGCTTTTCCAAACCGACATAACTTTTTAATGTTGTTTGTTTTGCGTTTTTTTAAATTTTTAATCACACGTTACATCTTTTCCAGCCCGTAGTAAATTTTTGAGAACTCCTGGGAAACCCCTTCA